>NC_080065.1:120835818-121007547 GCF_949987535.1 Balaenoptera acutorostrata | reverse complement strand
CCAAACACCAAAACACAGACAAAAAAACTTGGAACAGGATTTCATCTTTTAACTACAAATGTTGTAACTACTAATGAGTAGCTCTAATTGGTTTGATTTTTTCTTTAGAATTATAAAAGCAATTCATGTGTATTAAAAAAATTCTGACAATACAAGAAGGTAGGATGAGCAGTCATCAGCTCCCCCTGCCTGTTCAGGCTCCCAGGACCTCTGGCTAAAGGAAATCACTGTGAGTATAGTTTCTTAGGCATTCCTTGGGGTATATTCTGTATATCTAAACATGTATATTGGCCTATACCTTTTATTTATTTTAATCCAGATGAAAGAACTCTGTGCATATTGCTCTGCACTTTCCTTTTTCTGCACTTATTTAACATATCTTGGCAATATGTTAGATCTCCAAAATACATATGGACCCCCATGTTCTTTATAACGGCTGCAGGGTACTCCATTGTATAGATGTACCTTAGTTTAATCAATCCTCCGTTGGTGGATGTTTATAGTTCTTTCCATTTTTTTCTCTATAATAAATAGGGATGTAGTAAATGTCCTTAGATGCATATCAGTGTATTCATTTATTATTATACCCATAAGATAAAGTCCTGTATGTAGAATTACTAAGTTGAAAGGATGGTGTGTTTTTAATACTGTAGAAACTGCCAAACTTTCCCCAAAGGTCTCACACCAATTCACACTCCCCGCCCACTATGTGTGATTGTGCCTGTTTCCCCATACCCTTTCCAACAAAAGGTATTACCAAATTTTTAAATCTTCACTTGTTTGCAAGGTGAAAATTGTATCTTGTTATGTTAATAGACATTTTTTAAAATATAGATAAGGTTGAACTTCTTTTCATTTGCTTATAAGCTATTTTTATTTCTGTTTCTGTGAACTACTTGCTCAAGTCTTTACCCATCTTTCCATTGGGTTGTCTGCCTTTTTCTAATTGATTTTTTTTTTTATAAATAAATTTATTTATTTTATTTATTTATTTTTGTCTGTGTTGGGTCTTGCATTGTTCTCTAGTTGCGGTGAGCGGGGGCTACTCTTCGTTACAGTACACGGGCTTCTCATTGCGGTGGCTTCTCTCGTTTTGGAGCACGGGCTCTAGGCGCGCAGGCTCAGTAGTTGTGGCTCACGGGCTCTAAAGCATGGGCTCAGTAGTTGTGGCACACGGGCTTAGCTGCTCCGTGGCATGTGGGATCTTCCCGGACCAGGGATCGAACCGGTGTCCCCTGCATTGGCAGGCAGATTCTCAACCACTGCGCCACCAGGGAAGCCCCTTCTAATTGATTTTTATTTATTTTTATTTTTTAATTAATTTTTATTGGAGTTTAGTCGATTTACAAAGTTGTGATAGTTCCTGCTGTTAGTTTCTGTACAGCAAAGTGAATCAGTTATACATATATCCACTCTTTTTTAGATTCTATTCCCATATAGATCATTACAGAGTCTAACTGATTTTTTAATTAATTTTTATTGGAGTATAGTTGCTTTACAATGCTGCGTTAGTTTCTACTGCACAGCAAAGTGAATCAGCTATACGTATACATATATACACTCTTTTTTGGATTTCCTTCCCATTTAGGTCATCACAGAGCATTGAGTAGAGTTCCCTGTGCTATACAGTAGGTTCTCATTAGTTATCTATTTTATACATAGTAGTGTATATATGTCAAAGGTTACTTATAAAATAAGGAAATTAGTTAACCTTGAACCAGAATTACACACCTGATTTTCTAACAGTACTTGGATGTTAAATCCTAAAATCAACTGGGAGGAGAGGATAGTAGTCCCAAGGTCTCAGGTGAGCACCTAAAAGCAGGAGGAGAGCAATAACGACAGTGGTCCCAACAGGTGGACATTGCGAAAGTACTGCTAGTGTGCCGAGCGCTGAGTGCCTTTTGCACATCATCTCATTTCGTCCTTACCATGACCCTATGAGGAAGGTATCACTAGCATCCCCATTTTACAGACAAAGAACAGGCTTACAGAGGTCAAGTCGCCTGCCTAGGGTCTCACAGCCAGTAAACAGCAGAGCTAAGATAAAAACCCAGGCTATGTGACCCCAGAGACCCAGCTGTTAACCACTCTGCCATACTGTCCACCAGTGGATTCCCAGTACCCAGCACATATTAGGGACTGAGGGTCACGGTGACCACTGCAGACTGAATGCATCTTGATGCCATCCTGGAAAAGCAAGCCACCAGTGTAGCTTGCGAGCAGTTGCCAACTGTCCTGTTCTCTGCTGGGTTCTCAGTGTCTAGAGAGGTCCCTGGCATCAAGTGGGTGCTCAGTAAATGGTGCCTGAGTGAATTCATGAATGAATGAATAATGTCTTCTCCCTCGACTGTGAGCTCCTTAAGGGCAAGGACCATGACTGGTTTGTTCTCCCAGAGCCTAGCTTGGTGCCTTGCACAGGGAGGACAAAGACCAGTCAAAGACCGTGTGTTGAATGAAGTAAGCACCTCTCCACTCTTCGGGATGGTCTTCCCCACAAGCTTTAACTCTTAATCGAGTTGGAGCAACACCACCAACCCCAGGAAATGTTCTATTGGACAATACTTGACATGTCACACTGGGAAGACCCATGTAAAAGAGTAGGAGGTCAGGGAGCTAGGCCAGAAAGACAAGGGTAACCTGCCCACTTGCAGGCCGAACAGCTGGCCCCCTTCCTCCACCTCTGCCCAAAGGTTGTGCCTGCTAGCATTTCTTAGCTGGGAGAATAACAGCAGCCCAGAGCCCACGTGGTCATTTCACAGTTTACTGAGGATAGACCTAGATTTCTGTCTGTACTAATTCATCTGGTCTTCAACCACATGCCACATGGACTATTATTATCCCCAGGGATGCAGAAAGGCACAGAGAGGTTACGTTGCTCAAGGTCATAAACAGCAGACTACTGGGCTCTTCTGCCCGGCAGCAATGCTCTTCCTTGCTCGGGGCTGCCCTCCAACTCCTGCTCATCCTCCCAGACCCAGCCTCCTGCTCTCCAGCTCAGGCAAGGGCTCCCGGCTGCCAGAACCCCTCCCTCACCCCTCGCCCCGGCCGGCTCCGCCTGTGCTCCTGCTCTGCTAGC
The DNA here is from genome assembly GCF_949987535.1 of Balaenoptera acutorostrata. Classification (NCBI taxonomy): domain Eukaryota; kingdom Metazoa; phylum Chordata; class Mammalia; order Artiodactyla; family Balaenopteridae; genus Balaenoptera; species Balaenoptera acutorostrata. The sequence continues at coordinate 121,004,468 of NC_080065.1, read as the reverse complement.
AGTGGCGGGAACTGCCTGGCTTGTTATTCAGCTTCTTGGAGTGTGAACACAGATTCCCCACGTGGTCCCTGCCTTTGAGGGCTTCCCCGCATCTGCTCCCAGCACTGTGCAGCGGCCAATGGGGCTCTTGAGGCCCCTCCACACTTCCTGCCACACCTCTGGCTGAGGGACCCAGCTTGAGTCCAGCGAGCCTCTTAAGCAGAAGGAACTGAAGTGAGGCCACAGGTGAGCTGGGCCCCATCTCAGGCCTGTCTCTTTGCATCGGTCTGAGGGCAGATGGCCAGGCAGGCACTGCTGCCGGTCCCGTAACCTGTGCTGAAGAGCTTAGGCTCTGGTGTCAGACATGGGTTCACATACATTCTGTGTGACACTGGACGAGTTATTCAACCTCTCTGAGCCTAGATTTCCTCAGCTGTAAAACAGGGATAACAATAGTATCCATTTCCCATCACAGGGGCTTGGGGAGGATTAAAGTAGTCAATAAGACCCCACCGATTTCCGGAACCTATTTCCTGTGCTGTAGGCAGGCCCCGGGCAGGTCTGCTCACTAGCACCTGCGTCCTGCAGGTGGCCCTGAAGAGCCCTGTACCTGGGAGCACGCTCAGCCCCCCCGTGTGCTCCCATCCGCACACAGCTCCTCCCCTCCTTCCAAGCCCGCAATCCCTCACGAGACACACATCAAGCTCTAGTCTCCAGCCAAGCTCACGTGTGAGGGCAAGATGACGGATGAACCCTGAATCCAAGGATGCTTAAGCCTCCCACCCCCCAGGCTTGAGTCCCCAACTCCTCCCAGCCCCAGGTGGGTACCCTGGCCTGGCAGGGCCTTTGGGAGGGTGAAGGGGGTGCCTGGAAGAGGAGCTGTGAAAGGCAGAACTCACCCCAGGATCTTCCTCACCATCTGTCTTGCCAGTCACGGGTGGGCCCTCATCCATCAGGGGTGACACCAGCTCCTTGCTTCCCAGCCATCTGGGCATCCCTCGCCCACCCTTTCTCTCCCTCCTCTCTTCCCAGAGCTTGGCTGGCCGCAGGGCTGGGCTTGCTCTTAATTAGCCTGACAAAACTCAGTCACCAGGGGAAGTCCTTGAAGTTGAGGATTTCAACCAAGCTAAACCACTAAATCCCGTGGCCGCCAGCCTGTCTTCACAGCTTCTCCGGCTCTGCCAGAAATTGCGCTTACTCCCATGCAGAAACCACAGCCCTGGCGGCTTCAGTGTCTCCCCCCCCCCCGTCCTGGGCCACCTTATCAGGGCAAGCCCGGCCCATCCTTTATCTGCCTGCCATCTCTAAGTGCTTCCATCCCCCTGACAGGCCCCATAAAAGCTGGTAAGAGACAAGGCTGTCCCGCTTTTGACATTGCTGACTTCAAAGGCCACGAATTAGGTGGGGCCAGTCTGGATGCTTTGCTGAGCTGAGAGCAACGCTTGGTGCTCCTGCAATGACCCTGTTGGTCTGGGGATTATTTCAGGAGCCCCAGAGCTTATCAATAAGTATACAGCATGGGTTAAGGGCACAGGCTCTGGAGCCAAGCAGCCCCAGTTCAAGCCCCAGCTCGGCCACTGGCTAACTGGGCTGCTTACTCCTGTTGCTCTGGGTCTTCTCTGACAAATGGGGATCATGAAGTTTACCTGTCTAATCCTCCAAACATCACTGGGACAGGTTTGACGTGGCGAAGAGGGCTCCCTTCTATATGGAGTTGTCTGCTTCTTGGCAGCCCTGAGAGCCATCCTAACAGGGCCCTGGGTAGCAGTGAGAACTGAATGCGATGGTGGCACCGGGAAAGAAGGAGTGAAGAAAGGACCAGGCCACGTGGCACCTGCAGGCTCAATTCCCAACACCCCACCACCCACCCCAGGCCATCAGAGCTCACAGCTCCAAACCCCCTTATCCTGTAGTGGCAAGAGTCCATCTCCCAGGGGACGGGAGTTACTGTTTAATGGGCACAGAGTTTCAGCTGGGTAAGATGAAAAGCGTTCTGGAGGTGGATGGTGGGAATGGTTGCACAATATAAATTGACCTAATGTCACTGAACTATATGCCTCAAAATGGTTAAAATGGTAAATTTTATGTTATGAATAGTTTATCACAATTTTTTTTTTAAAGTCTGACCCTAGGTAAGGAGACGGTTGAGAGGAATGGAAAGAAAGCACTCCCTAACTCTTCTAAGAGCTCAAGCTGAAACCCAAGATTCATACCTGCTGATAACAGAAATGAAGCCCAAACCAAGAACTGGCCCCCTCCTGCCAGCCCCCAATCCATCCCATGGCCCCATCGGCCCCGACGTGGGGCACAGGAGCCGCCTCAGGAGGGGTCTGCCATGCGCACGGCCTCACCTCTCAGAGGCCCCCGAGTACAACCCTGCCTGGCTCACACCCACAAACAGTGGCTGCTTAGGACCCTTGCTGCTGGTCTCCTCAGTACAAAGAATGAAGTGCAGAAAGGGGAAGAGGGAAAGGGAATTAAGTCATCCTCAGCTTTTCTCCCAAGTTTCACTGAGAAGAATCAAGATGCTTTTTGGGCCCACTGCCCAGAGACAAAATAGGAGATGAAAATATTTATTTGTTTCTAAGGCTCTTGCAATCCCAGGATGAAAAGCCCACCTTGATTGTAACTTACTGCAGCCTGAGCTGCTTCCATGGCAGCCCTCCCCCCAGGCAGCCGCCCACTTGCTCAGGTCTTGGGGAGAGAAGTTCCACCACCCCACTGGGGAGAAAAAGTGGGATCCCTGTCCCAACAGAAACGGAATCTATTAAATGAGAATTATCCCCTATTGGCATCAGGGAGCCATAAATAGCCCAGCCGCCCCAGTTGAATCACCAGAGCTAGCACTGTGTCAGCGTTTCTATGTAAACCAGGGTTTGCTAGGGGATTAGCTCACAGCCATAAAAAATTTGCTCCAGGCTGAAACTTGGCCTAAAGAAAATCTCAGCCCAGGAGTAGATACTGAAAAGAAAGCCAGCCAGACACCACCCCCAAGCCTCCCAAGGACAAGGGTGCCTCTGACCAGGACCTCTCATACTGGGGCTCTGTTGTCACCAGCATGTAAGAAGCCTGGTGATTTAGGGCACCACTTGGGGTTGTCATAATTCAAAATTTGGTCCTTTTTTTCAAGCCAAAAGAAGGCATATTTGCTGCTTTGAGAGCTTCACATAGGCCTAAGTTTGAGAAAGTGTAATCTAAACCCTCCCCTTTCCCTGTTGGCAGCTAAATGTCAAGAAAAGAGAGATTTACCTAGGCAGGGAACCAGTGCTCATGTTGATTCTTTGTACATTGTCGGCACAATGGGTGCTGTCTTCCACCTCAAATGAAAAGTTTTAAAAGCAAGGTCTGGGAACCTAATATATCATAAGGGTAGAATAACTCCATATATGATACAGGTGTAGACAGTGGGGAAAGGATGTTTTGCTTTGGTTTGGTTTTTTCCCTTATGGATAGGCAGTTAGTCCAACATTATCTGTTAAATAAAGCTAGACCGCTCTGTACATCATACCATACACGGCTTCCTGGTGAATTAAAGACCTAAATGAAAAAAATAAAACTATAAAAAATATTAGAAGAAAATTTAAGAAAATGTAAATTGTAAATTGTAAATATGTAAATTCTGAGGGGCAAGGTCTTCTTAAAGAAGACATAAAAACCAAAGCCACAAAGAAAGAGAGGTTTTAACACATGACAACACAAAGTTTGAAATTTGTAGGTAGCCAGATTTATTATAGACAAAATTAAAAGAATAGATGGGAGGAAAAATTTGTAACACTTAACGGCAAAGGGTTTATATGCTATCTTAAGAAAGGACTCCTACAAATAAATAAGAAAAAGAAAGAATAGCAGAAAAAGAGGCAAAGGATATGAAAAGGCAATTTAAAGAGGAGGAAGTGTGAATTGCCAGTAAGCAATGAAAAGATATGTAACTTTACTGGTAGTTAGGGAAATACAAATTAAAACAACAAATCTGACCCATCAGAGTGACAATTAAAATAGAATAGTAGCACCCAGTGCTGGTAAAAGTGTAGGGGAACAGGAGTGCTCATTCATTGCTAGGGTCTGATGAACTGCTATGATCTTTAGAAAAGATGTCTAGCACCACCTATTAACATTTAAAATACCTGCAATCTCACTTACAGGAATATGTCCTACAGGGCATATCTATAAGAATGTTTATAGCAGCATTGTTTGTTAGGGCAAAAAGTATAATCAAAATGCATGTCCATCAGTTAAAGTATTGAATAAATTGTGTTATGTTTATACCATCGAATATAAATTACGCAGCTATTAGGGGGAAAAAGAATAAATAACATCTTACATGTAGTAACAGAAAAACGCCATGATGAATTTTTTCCTTTTTAATTACTTATATATTATAATGCAGTGTCCTTTAACATCTATTGTTTTATTACTCAGTCTCTTTTTCTTTATTTTTCCTTTATATTAATTAATTTTTTAAAGAGTTATCCATGTGGGACTTCCCTGGTGGCGCAGTGGTTAAGAATCCTCCTGCCAATGCAGGGGACACGGGTTCGAGCCCTGGTCCGGGAAGATCCCACATGCCGCAGAGCAACTAAGCCCGTGTGCCGCAACTACTGAGCCTGTGCTCTAGAGCCCACGAGCCACAACTACTGAGCTCATGAGCCATAACTACTGAGCCCACGAGCCACAACTACTCAGCCCACGTGCCACAACTACTGAAGCCCGCAGGCGTAGAGCCCATGCTCCACAACAAGAGAAGCCACTACAATGAGAAGCCTGTGCACCACAGCAAAGAGTAGCCCCCGCTTACTACAGCTAGAGAAAGCCTGTGCGCAGCAACGAAGACCCAACACAGCTAAAAATAAATAAATAAATTAATTAATTAATTAAAAAAAAAAAAAGAGTTATCCATGAATGTCAGAAGGTTTGAATTTGCTTATGTCCCTTACTGATAAAGGAGGCTTTTCTCAGCAAATTTACTAGCTAACACAATACCACGATGTGGTGTTAATTAAAAAGCAATGTCAAGATAGAGTACTTTGTTTAGTATGAGTCAGATTTTCTTTTCAACAATAAATAAATAATTTAAAATAGGAAAAGTTAAAATTCCAATATATGGGTATTCATACATTTTAATTTAAGTTTGTCTGTGCATGGAGAGAGATGTAGATGGAATTACCCTATCCTGTTAGGACTGATAACCTCAGAGGAATGGGATTGGAAGCGGGACCCAAGAACTATTAACTTTTTCTTTATACAACTGAATTGTTTGGGTTTTTTAGAGCAAACATATATTACATTTATAATATTTTTAAGTAGAAAAAATTTTAATCGCTCCAAAAACAAAGTTCTTTGGTAAAGGGGAAGTGATAGCTAAACCTCAAGACATGCTTAATAAATACTATGGAGTGTACTAATTAATACTATGGTGTGTACTAATTAATACTATGGCGTGGTCAGAGAAGCAGCACCGCCCCTGAACTCAGGGAGCTCACAGACAAGTCAGGAGGACAAAATACATGAAACCCTTAGAGACAATTTTAAAATCCACAGAGGTTCAGGGGCAGACAGGATCTGCGGTGTTCATGGAGGGCTTCATGGTGTAGGTTTCCAAGGCTTTGAGAATGCAAGGTCTTGGATGAATGGAGGATTAGGGAGTACAAGAGTAGCAGCAGCACAAACAAAAGGTCCCTGGCTGTGAATGAGCCTGGTCATGAGAGGCTGGGGTCTAGGAAAGAGCCTGGCACTCAGTAGATGCTCAGAAGTGCTTCCTGAGCTCTGCCTGCTGCACCTCCTTCTCTTCAGAAGGTGGCACTGGTCAACGAGAGTCTGCACATCAGTCTGAACACTGCCTCTGCAAAGGACAGGTTTTGGTTTCCCTTCCAAGGACCGGTTCTGTGGGGAATGATTCACAGCCAGACTGCTCTCTGCCCCAAGTGCTGAGCCAAAGGCAGGCTCTTGAAAGTCTGGGAGCCCCACCAGGGAGCAGAGGCTCACCTCTGGGGTCACAGAGTGGTATTCATGCCAGGTCCAGGTCGGTTCCCATCGCCACCCCCGCCTCAGGTCAACCCGCCTCACTGGGAAGCACACAGATGGTGGTTGCTGTCTTCCCAGCTGGTTTCTAAGCTGCTTGAGGGCAGCGACCAGCTCTGCCTGGCGTCATGCTCCTTTGTCAGAGGTTTCAATGAGTAAATGACAAGCTCATGTTGGTTTGCACAGTTGGTCTTTGTTGCAGAAGCATCTGGCTTTCCACCTTGCTGTCTTGCAGAATGATAACACTACCAGGGGTTGGAAGGAGAGAGCTAGGATCTGGAGTTTACAAGACTGATAAACAAAGTTTTGTTTTGAGAGGCCAAAAGAAAATAGTGACCCATACCAATATTCTTAAGAGAGTATTTGAAGAAGGAAGAGGACAGGCTGTGCATTATTTCCATGGGGGAAGGAGGAAAGAGGGTAGTTTGCAAAATATTTTCATTGCAGGCATAAGCAGTTGGGCTATTTTATGTGATTTCTAAAGGAGGAATAAGGAAGGAGCGTGGTTTTCCCACGGGCACATCGTTAGCTGAAAAGGGTGACGCTTTATTTTGTTTCAAGCCCAGGAATGTCCTGGTCGGGCTCATGCTCCTAGTCTACTCAGGGATAGCAAAGCCAGCTCTGAAGAGAGAAGCATCCCTCCCTGCCAGTTCTTTTTCTCAGCCCTCAGATGGTTCATCCCCATCCATGTCCGGTCTGTGACCGGCGGTGTTCACTTGGTCCGGCTCAGCCTGTACTGATTCACTGTCCTGAGAGTGTGGGGCAAGGACACACATGATCTCCCAGACGTGCAACTGAGGGCTCTTCCAACCCAACTCCTCATTAATTCTGTCCAGCTTTATCCCTAGCTACTGAGCATCCATAGCTGGGTGCAAGGCCTTGGGTACCAGGGCAGGTATGGCTCCTGCTCTCGTGGACTTGGAGCTGGCAACCTTCAATCTGAGACTCACGGCTTCCCTTCCAGAACCCACAGGAATGATGACAACTTCCTCCTTCTGGGGCAATCGTCGCTTCTTTCAGAACCCAAAGGGGCCGACTCCCTACCTTGGTTTCAAAATCTTTGATTTTAAAAATCTTCCCTTTCTGCTCAGAGGAAGCGAGCTTCCTTCATTCATTCCACCAATGTTTAGTGAGTACTTCTTTAGTGAATGCTTTAGCTGTGATCTACAGGGTGGGCATATCATAACAAAATGGGCCATAACAAAATGGAAAAAAAAAATCTTTACCCCAGTGGGGCTTAAATTTTAGGGGCAGAAGTAGAAGAAAAACTAATTAATAAATAAGTCATCTTGCCAAATGCTGTAAGGTAAGCAGGAGCAGGGTGTGCTCCTGGGATAGGGGAAGGGGGAATGTTAAATAGGGTGGTCAGCGAGCTTCCCTCTCAGCTCCTGCCTGCTCAGCCTTTATCTCCTTGCTGAGATGGTATTATTATGGTTCCCAAATGTTTGAAGTTCGAGTGAAGAGTTCATCTGTAATGGGATTATCTCCGGCCCTGTTTGCTTTCATTACAGTCCCACTCTCTCCGAGCATGAGAATCTAACCTTACCGAAAGCATATTTTGGTAATCTGATATAAACTAAATTTAAACTTTGACCTCCAACAATAAAAATGCTACTTTCCCCCTCTGCAGACCTGAAATTCAGATTAAGGGCCTGCCAGCTTCACTTTCCGGGTTTCTAACTGACTTCTAATTAGATTCTGAGCGTTACTCAGAAGAGGCCGAGCACAGGCCCAGGCCCACGTGCTGGCCTTGTTTTTCCTCATTCCCATCAGAAGTCGGATGCCACTCTCAACTTTCCCGCACCTTTTCCTCCAGCTCTTGTTTTGTGGTATCGTCGCAGAATAGCAAGATAGCGCTGAAAACTCAAAACGAAATTGCAGTCTTAAACCATGTTGCAAATGGGCTCCAATTCCCGTTTTGCACCAACTGCTTTAATCCTGGTGTGGATAAAGGTTAAGTATGAGCTTACTCCAATCTGCCCCCACGTCATGTTCTAATTCCTATAGGTTATCTTATTTAGAAATTAAGGCAAGCCAACTCCACGTGGGGGCCACCCGCTGCCCTGGCTGTTCCCTGCGTCTGAGATCTCTGCAGCCTCACTTGCCACCTGCCCATCAACCATTTCGTTTTTTAGAGGCCGGCATGCATATGCTCAGGTTCGCTAGCCACAAAATTAAAACCTTGCTTTTTCCTTTTATGTTTTTAAAGAGAGAGATTAAATAAGTTTCACAGTCTGGACCAGAATAAGCAACTAAACATTCAAATTCAGAGATGTCCCACATTAATAACTGTTCACCGAGGAAGCATTTCCTGTTTATACGTTGAGCTAATGAGAATCCATCACCCCTGTCAAATATACTGAACACCAAATTCAAATGTCAAACCAAATGTAAGAGGTCACACATTTCCTTTGCTAACTAAAAGTGTAATTCATAAATATTATTGCTACCAAACTCTCCATCTACAACATTTGTTTAGAAATATGCACATGTAATATAAATTGTGATTAAGTTAAATGGGTATATTATTTCCTGTTTTAAGGGCTAACAGCACCATGAATTATGCTTTACTGCAAAGAAGGCTCAAGTCACAAGCAGTTCTGACTGAGCACAGCCCCATATTTTACACCCCCAGGTTGGTTTTTGCACGTTCATTCATAAATACTTTACATTACCCAGCCTTGCTGATAACTTTCACTTCTGCTGCCTTATAAAATAGCTCTTACTATTGAAAAGGTCAGCTAAATGGACATAAACTTTGAGTCTAGCTACATGTAAAAATTAAAGTGGAAAAACAAAAAAGATTTACGAAGCCTGGGTCTTCATTCACCTCTGTAAGCATAATACCAGAATTCAAATTAAACTGAAACTTTGCATCTGTGCCATGATTTAGTGAGATGGGAATTGTTAGCACGAGAAGGAACAACCCAGATTTTTAACTTCCAAAATTTATGCCAGGGAGCAGAAAAACAAGTAGGGAAGCAATCTTTCATTCCGTTTTTGTCTACAAATAAAATTTAACTAACGTCCTTAGGTTTAAAAACATGTAAACAAATTAAAATTTATATTATTTTAGGAAAACAAAATTTACTCCAGCAAGGAAAACATGGGAAGCAGAACAAACAAATATATTCTCACCTAAGAACCTGATAGGGAACCATCCTCATTTCACTCTTAATAAAAGGATGGGAAAAGGAGAACCCAGAATCAAAGCTGACCCTGACCAGTTCAGGAAAGGAGTGTAGTTTTACTCCGCAGTCAGTGAAAACTATCACCAAAGACCAAAAAAGCAAGGAGAGCAAGCAAATAAACCCTACCCTTCCCAGCCTAGGTTGAGAGGTTTGTTCCCACAGGCAGGATGGAGGGCTTAGCCCCAACTCTCTGCAAGGCCTCTGAGCCTCCTTCCCATGGGGGCCAGGTCCCCCTGCCCCCTCCTTCTCTAGGCTAAGCCATGTGGAGGAGGAAGGTGGGTTAGATGCTTCTCAGCGGAGCTCTGAGTCATCATTGTTTTCCGAACCCTTCCCAAGGGAAGCCAGCCTGACGCCATCGTGCCAGACAATTTTGTGATGAAACCGAATCTTTGATGTCACAGATTGGTGAGAGGGATACATTGGGCTCCTCAAAGAGATAACCAAGACGACTCACCAGCTTCTGAACTCTGGTGAACAGTGTTTCATAAACTCCAGATTCAGCAGCAGATAATTAACAGATACCACTGAAGCTCATTTCTGTGGACACTGTGCCCATTCACCATGAAGCAGGCGGGGGCTGCCTCTCACCTGCAACCCAGCCTCGCCTCCCCCCAAGTGAAGGCTGAGTGAGCAGATCTGGGTTTGAGAATAGCTGCTGCTAGAGAACAGGCTTAAAGGATGTAGCTCTTGTGAGATAGTTCAAATTAGGTTTCCAATAGTTTCTCTTTTTTTTCACTTTTAAAATATAAAGTTTATTAGATCATAATGTTGTCTGAATTTACCACCTTTGTCAAAAGTGAACTCAGGGCTTCCCTGGTGGCGCAGTGGTTAAGAATCCGCCTGCCAACGCAGGGGACACAGGTTCGAGCCCTGGTCCGGGAAGATCCCACATGCCGTGGAGCAACTAAGCCCATGAGTCACAACTACTGAGCCTGTGCTCTAGAGCCTGCGAGCCACAACTTCTGAAGCCCGCGTGCCTAGAGCCCGTGCTCTGCAACAAGAGAAGCCACCACAATGAGAAGCCCGAGCACCGCAACGAAGAGTAGCCACCGCTCGCCGCAACTAGAGAAAAAGCCTGTGCACAGCAACAAAGACCCAACTTAGCCAAAAATAAGTAAATAGATAAATAAATTTATTTATTAAAAAAAAAAGTGAACTCAAAGCTTCCAATAGTTTTATCATAGCATTTTCCCATCAAAATATAATAGCTATATCATTGAGTTATTTTAAATATAGTACTTTCAAATCTGCTAACTGGGATTTGAAGTCCAGTGAAAGAAAATGATTTTTTATCCCACATTTTTTTATTAGTATATAATTTACAGAAAGTGAAATGCTCAGGTTTTAAGTGTTTTGTTCAATCCATCCTGAAGAATATATACAAAGACATGGAACATTTCTCTCATCCAGAAAGTTCCCCACACCTCTTCTCAATTTTCCACCCCCAGAATCAACCGCTTATCTGATTCCTATCACCGCAGGTTAGTTTTTCCTGCTCTAGAATTTCTTGTAAATGGACCACATAGTAAGCATATTTTTGTAACCAGCTTCATTCACTCATCATGGTTTTGAGATTCACCCATGATACTGTATATATTGGAAACTCATTCCTTTATATTACTTGGTATTCTGTCATATGACTGTACCACAGTGTGTTTATCCATTCATTCTTTGCTGGTGGACACCTGGGCTGTCTTCCAGTTTCAGAATTTTATGAATAAAGTTGCTATGAACATTCCTATGCAAAAATTTTTGTGAAAATGTATTTTCATTTTTCTCAGGGAAATATCTAAAAGTGGAATTGCTAGGTCATAGGGTAAATGTATTTTTAACTTTTTAAGAAGGTGCCTGTTTTCCAAAGTGGTTATACCATTTTATACTCCCACCAGCAATGCAGGAGAGTTCCAGTCCCTCCACATCCTCTCTCACATTTCACGTTGTCAATTTTTTTTCACTTTAACCCTTTCGGTGGATAACCTCTAGTGGATAACTAGCAGTAACTCACTGTAACTTTAACTTGCATTTCCCTGAAACCTAATGATGTTGAACACTTTTTCAGGTGCATACTTTTTCAGGTGATATACATTTGAATATCTTCTTTAGTGACATTTCTACTAAAATTGTTTTTGCCCATTTTTAATTGAATTGTCTTTTTATTGTTGAATTATAAGAGTTTTTATACTCTGGATGCAAGTCTTCTGTCAGACATATGTGTCAGCCTATTCATTTCCTTAACAATGTCTTTTGATGAGCCTAAATTTAGTATTTTGATGAAATCCAGTTTACCAAGTTTTGTTTTTATGGCCTGTGCTTTCTGTGACCTCTCTAAGAAATCTTTGTCTACCTTAAGTTCACAAAAAAATCTATTTTTTTTTTCTAGGCATTTTATTGCTTTAGCTTTTATGTTTAGGTCAATGGCCTATATTGAATTGATTTTTATAGATGATTAGAGATAGAAGCCAAGGTTCTTTTTTTTTTTCCAAATGGATAACCAATTGTTCCCGTACCATTTGTTGAAGAGATTTTCTTTCCCTATTGAATTTCCTTGACACTCTCGTCAAAAATCTTTGGACCATATATCTGTAGGTCTATGTATAGACTCCATTCTGTTCCACTTAACCATTTATCCATTCTTCATCAATACTACCCTGTCTTGATTACTATAGCTATGTAGTCAGTCCTGTAATAAGGTACGGTAAGTCTTCCAAATTTGTTTTACCTTTTTAATATTGTTTGGTTATTATAGGCCTTTTTGTCTTTCCATATAAATTTTAAAACCGCTTTGTCAAAGGAAAAAATGCCCACTTTGTGGGCTTTCAGTTGGGATTGACCAATTTGGGAGAATTGACATTTTAATAATAGCGAGTCTTCCAATTCATAAACTTGGTACATTTCTTCATTTATTTAGATTTTCTCAAATTTCTATCAGCAATGTTCTATAGTTTCAGTCTTATGCATCTTTCATTAAATTTATCCCTAAGTATTTGATTTTTTATGCTATAGTAAATGTTATTTAAAAATTTTCAATGTTGACTATTCATTTCTAGTATGTGGAACCATAACTTTGTTATATCTTTCACTGTTGCAAAATAAATTATTAGTTCTACTCATTTTTTAAAAAATTCCTTAGGAGTTTCTTTGTACAAAATCATGTCACCTGTAAGTAAAGACAATTTTACTTCTTCCTTTCCAATCTGTATGTCCTTTATTTCTTTTGCTTATATCATTGCCTTGTCTAAGACTTCCAGTAAAGTGTTGAATAAAAGTTGTAAAAGAGTCACCCTCACTTTGTCTTCAACCTCTGAAAGAAAGCATTCAGTCACCAGTAAGTATGTCAGCTGTAGGTTTTTTGTAGATGCTATTTGTCAGGTTGAGAAAGCTCCCTTTTGTGCCTCGTTTGCTGAGTTTTTATCATGAATAGATGTCGAAATTCGTCCATAGCTTTTTCTGCATCTATGGAAATATTATTTTCTTCTGTAGTTAACGTGGTGAATTATACTGATTGATTTTTAATATTATATCAACTTTACATTCCTGGGATGGACTCTACCCTTTTCTATATATTGTTGATTGCATTTGCTAACATTTTCTTAAAGATTTTTATACCTATGTTAATGAGGGATTTTGCTCTGTAATTTTCTTTTCTTGTAATGTCCTTGTCTGGTGTTGGCATCAAAGTAATGCTGTACTCAAAATAAGTTAGGAAGTATTCCCTAATATTCTATTTTCTGAAAGAGTTTGTGTAAAATTGTTATTAGTTCTTCCTTAAATATTGGAAAGAATTCACCAGAAAAACTATCTGAGCCTGGACATTTGTTTGTGGGAAGTTGTTTAATTACCAAATCAATTTCTTTAGTGAATATAGGGTTTAGATTTGCTGTTTCTTCTTGTGTCAGTTTTGTAAGCTATGTTTTCCAAGTAATGTGTCCCTTTCATCCAAGTCACCAATGACTTGGATTTTGTTGAATGTTGGATATTTTGTAGAAATTGGATGTTCTGTAGAACTACTGCTGTAGAGTTGTTCATAATATCACCTCTTTATCCTTTTAATGTCTTTAGTAATGGCTCCCTTTTATTCCTGGTATTAATAATTTGTGTCTTCTCACTTTTTCCTAATTTTTTGTTGTGGTTAAAAAATACATAACATAAAATTTACCCTCAGAACCATTTCTAAGTCTATAGTTCAACAGTGTTAAGTATATTCACATTGTTATATAACCACTCCAGAACTTTTCATCTTGCAAAACTGAAATTCTTTATCCATTAAATAATAAATTTTCCTAGGTGTTTATCAATTTTATTAACCTTTTTAACAAACCAACATTAGTCTTTGCTGATTTTCTCTATTATTTGTTTTCTATTTCATTGATTTCCACTCTTATTTGGGTTTAATTAGCTCAGCTCTTGTTAACTTTTAAGGTGTAAACAAAGGTAATTGATCTTGCACCCTTATTTCCTAAGATAAGCATTTAAAGCTATACATTTCCCTTTAAAAATTATGCATCCCACAAATTTTGATGTCATCTTTTCATTATCATTAATTTTAAAATATTTTCTAATTTCCCTGTGACTCCTTTGACTCATGGATTATTTAGTCCTATACTGTTTAATTTCCAAATATTTGAAGAATTTTGTAGGTATCTTGTTGTAACTGATTTCTACTTTAATTCCATTTTGTTCAGAGAACATACTTAGAAATTCAATCTTTATAAATTTGTTTAGATTTGTTTTATGGTTTGGTTTATGGTCTATGTTGAGGAATGCTCCATGTACACTTGAGAAGTACGTGCATTTTGCTTTTGTTGGGTGGAGTGTTGGATAAATGTAAATTAGATCAGGTTATTGGCATTGTTGTTCAAATTTTCCATATAGTCACCAATCTTTCAATATATCAATTGCAAAGAGAAGGGTCTTAAATTCCTCAGCTCTGATTCAGCTTTAGTTCTGTCAATTTTTGTTTCATGTATTTTGGAGCTTTGTTATTAGGTACAAATTTTAGATTTTTATATCTTCTTGATTAATTAACACTTAATGCCACTATAAAATGCACCTTTTATCTTTGTATCATCTTGAAGTCTGCTCATTCTGATATTAGTATTGCTTCAACTGTTTTCTTTTTTTTTTTTTTTTTAAGCAAATCTTTTTTTTTGAAATGCATCCTCTATTTATTTATTTATTTATTTATTTATTTTTGGCTGTGTTGGGTCTTCATTTCTGTGTGAGGGCTTTCTCTAGTTGCAGCAAGCGGGGGCCACTCTTCATCGCGGTGCGCAGGCCTCTCACTATCGTGGCCTCTCTTGTTGCGGAGCACAGGCTCCAGACGCGCAGGCTCAGTAGTTGTGGCTCACGGGCCTAGTTGCTCCGCGGCATGTGGGATCTTCCCAGACCAGGGCTCGAGCCCGTGTCCCCTGCATTGGCAGGCAGATTCTCTACCACTGCGCTACCAGGGAAGCCCTCAACTGTTTTCTTATGCCCAGTGTTTGCATGGTATCTTTTCCCAATCTTTTACCTTCCTTCTATTTGTGACTTTATATTTAAAGTGTATTTCTTATAAACCACATATGGTTGGGTCTTGCATTCTTATCCAATCTGACAATCCCTGCTTTTTAATTGGGAAGGTTAATCCATTTACATGTAATTCAATTATTTATATACTTTGATTTTTTTAAATAAATAAATTTATTTATTTATTTATTTATATTTTTGGCTGTGTTGGGTCTTCATTGCTGCATGCAGGCTTTCTCTAGTTGCGGTGAGTGGGGTCTACTCTTTGTTGCGGTGCGTGGGCTTCTCATTGCAGTGGCTTCTCTTGTTGCGAAGCATGGGCTCTAGGCACACGGGCTTCAGTAGTTGTGGCACACGGGCTCAGTAGTTTTGTCTCTCGGGCTCTAGAGCACAGGCTCAGTAGTTGTGGCACACAGGCTTAGTTGCTCTGCGTCATATGGGATCTTGCCGGACCAGGGCTTGAACCCATGTCCCCTGCATTGGCAGGCGGATTCTTAACCACCGTGCCACCAGGGAAGCCCCAATACTTTGACTTTAAATGTACCAAATTTGGATTTGATTCTTACTAGTCCTTTACACCCTTTGTTTTTCTGTTACTCCTACCCTGAATTTTTGGAATGAAACAAATATTGTTAGTATTTCATTTCACTTCCCCTATTGACATGCTAGGCATGCTTATTTGTATCATATTTTAATGATTTCTCTAGAGATTACATGTTTGCCTTTAATTTATCAGTTAACTTTCAAAAAATATTTTACTACTTCCTGCATAGTTTAAGAACTAATAACAGTATATTTCCAATTACAACACTTCCACCCTTTGTGCTCTTGTCACCACAGGTTTTAGTTCTAAAAGACTATAAACCTCCATATTCCTTTGTTATTGTTTTTACTTTAACTGACCAATTATCTTTAAAGAGTTTTAAAGGTACTTTTAATTTATAGACCTATTCACTCTTTCTGGGGTTCTTCATTCATACCAGTCCTTTCTGTAGGAACAGGTTTTCTTCTGAAATCATTTTCTTTTAGCCTATAGAACTCCTTTTAGCATTTTCTGCTCTTCTGGAGATTGATTCTTTCAGCTTTTGTTTGTGTGAATATGTCTTTATTTCATTTCTGAAGTATATTTTCACTGGATATAGGTTTCCAGGTTGACAAGTTTTGTTTGTTTGTTTTTCCATGCAGCACTCTAAAGACGACATTCCATTGCCTCTGACCTCTATTATTTATGATGAAAAGTCAATTACCATTCTTGTCATTGATCTTCTATGTCTATGATAAATCTATAAGAAATATTTTATCTTTATCCTTTTCCAGCAATATGACTATGATTCCGACTGAGATTCTCCAAGCTCCTTAGACCTTTGGTGGCTTGACTTTTTTTTTTCCCCCACTAGTTTGGGAAAATGTTTGGTCCCTATCTCTTCAAATATTTTTTCCTGCCCTTTTCTCTATCACCTTCTTTTTCTAGGATTCCAATTACAAGTGTGTTAGACTTTTTGGTGTTATCCCTTAGATCGCAAATGCTCTGTTTCATTTTTTCACTCTTTTTTCTCTTTTTGTTTCAGTTTGGATGATTTCTATTGACATGTCTTTTACGTACTTTTTTTTTTTAATTTTTATTTATTTATTTATGGTTGTGTTGGGTCTTCGTTTCTGTGCGAGGGCTTTCTCTAGCTGCGGCAAGCGGGGTCCACTCTTTTATATTTTATTTATTTATTTATTTTTGCTGTGTTGGGTCTTCGTTTCCGTGCAAGGGCTTTCTCCAGTTGCAGCAAGCGGGGGCCACTCTTCATCGCGGTGCGCGGGCCTCTCACTGTCGTGGCCTCTCCTGTTGCGGAGCACAGGCTCCAGACGCACAGGCTCAGTAGCTGTGGCTCACGGGCCCAGCCGCTCCGCGGCATGTGGGATCTTCCCGGACCGGGGCACAAACCCGTGTCCCCTGCATTGGCAGGCGGATTCCCAACCACTGCGCCACCAGGGAAGCCCGGGGTCCACTCTTCATCGCGGTGCGCGGGCCTCTCACTGTTGCGGACTCTCTTGTTGCGAAGCACAGGCTCCAGACGCACAGGCTCAGTAATTGTGGCTCACGGGCCTCGTTGCTCCGCGGCATGTGGGATCTTCCCAGACCAGGGTTCGAACCCGTGTCCCCTGCATTGGCAGGCGGATTCTCAATCACCGTGCCACCAAGGAAGCCCGGCATGTCTTTACTGATTCTTTCCTCTGTTGTATCCAATCTCCTAAGTTCACCAACAGAATTTTCATGCCTGACATCCTGTTTTTCATTTCCAGTATTTCCATTTAGATCTTTTTTTTATACTTTTTATACCTCTGCTAAAATTCTCTATCTGTTCATCCATGTTGCCCACCATTCCCCCTAGATCCTTTAACATATTTATGACAGTTATTTTACAGTCTCCGTCTGATAATTCCTCAAGGGTGAAGATCTCTCAAAACTCTTGCCCTACCCCAGTGGCAAGTAACTTCTGCCTCTTATTCCTGAAAGGTCAGGAAATGGGAGAGTTTTTATTGGTTCTCCTGCTTTAACTACAGACTCGGGCAGGTCCTGTGTACCTGCACCACAGAGAGTTTTCTCTCTATTCTCCTGTCCTGCCCCCAATCTTCCTTGTGAGTGCTCAGTAGAAGCCCATGGACAAAAGTGAGCAGGAAGACACCTCTTGTGTCTGGGGCTTCCAAGAATTCTAAACTGTTATGCTAGCCCACACTTGGCTCTTAAAAATTCATTCCAACTTCAGCTGTTTTCTTCTCACTTGCTTCTATGATGGCTACCTCTTCTTCCTGCAGCTCAGCACAAGGTGAAACAATCACGTGTCCCATCTCTTCTTGGAGGGGCTGTCACCCTTTGGATTTTAATTCATCAGTTTACCCTGTGTCCTCAGCTCTCTGACACTCTTAAAAATACATGATTTTGTAAATGGTCTGGCTCGTTCTTACTGTTAGGGTGCAACGTTCTCTTGCAACTGTTTACAGCCCATGCAAAAGCCCTCATTAAATATGAATATGAATAACTAATAATCTCTCGCTTTTGGTGTGTATTCATAAGATTTTTGACACAAATTCACTTTTTGTACATTTATTCTTTTCTAGTGAAATTGTAATAAAATCTTACCCTTTTCCTTTAGTCCCATAGCTCCTTGCACATAGAGCTTATGAACAGTAATGGGGTAAAGAATTTGTGTGCAGTCAATGAAGGAATGGTTAACATTAGAATAACTATAACAACAAACATCTGGGCACACAGCAGGTAAAGCGGGCACTATCTTATATATGCATGATTTTATTTGTCACAACTCAATGAACTAGATACTGTTTTCCAGATGAGGAAATTCACATTCAGAGAAATAAAATGACTTGACCAAGGCCATGTAGCTGATAACTAGAGAAACCAAGACTTGAATCAAAGCAGTCTGGATTCTGGAGTCTACTCTTTACCTCCATTTCATAAAAGAGTGAGTGAGAGGTTAAATATTTACTTAAACTAAATTTTCTTATGCCGATGATCTGACATCTAAGTTCTGACTAATTCATATAGCTCTCCATACATCCAAGGTCAGAGCAGCACACACACACACACACACAACCATTTTTCACACAAATCCTCCACAAGTGCCACTCCCACATTTCATGTCACCAGAATGCCCTCACATCGCCCTACTGTCTTCAGGAGAACACTCCCCCCGGTCCACCCACCCAATATAATGGGCAGAAGGCCAAGACTGGATGGAGGTTTGCAGAGTGTGGCAGCAGAGCAATGGCCCTAAGTAGGACGAGCCTGCAGATGAGTCCTTGGGCAAATGCAGAGGGAAGGCAGGGCTAGCCGGTGAGAGCCCCTGAGGCCCTGGGGGGCCTCCACAGACAGCCTGACTTGAGGAGGGAGTGGGGAACCTCAGTGCACTGTGGGTCATCAACTAATGGATCTGAAGGCCAAACCCACGATCTTAAGGAACTGGAAGGAAAACTTCATGTAACTACATTTACAATTTAGCAGCATAACTTCCCTGACAGTCTGTCTAGAATAGGGCTTGCTTTTCTTGAAGCAATCTCTTGGCTGTTCAAAGGAAGACCTTCCCGAATCACTTTAAAAACTAGAGACGTTGCCATTAGGGGCAAAGAGATCAAAAGCACCTTAATCTCCTCTATCAGCGGGCCAGCCACTTACCAAGTCTGAGAATGTTCCCCACGTGCTGCTTCCTGAGCCTGCCTGACAGTCCCTGGGATTGCTACCTTGGATCTTGGAAAACAGAAATATGGTTTTACTTATGCAGGCCTCTATCTCTGGGAGATGCATGGAATGATAACACAATGGCCCAGTCATCTCCCACCCCAATGGCTGCAAAATGGTATTACAGAATTCATAATTGGAATAGCTGTGGTTGCTTTCTTTAAAGAGGGATCAAAACGTTGAAATCCATCCAAGAGCACTGCTCGTGTAACCTGAGAATGGGTAGCATTCAGTATTGGAGCACACACAAGGCACTTGCCTTCCTGTCCTTGAGAAAGACACCCTCAGCATTCCTCAGCATGGCCCACTTGGGAAGCACTGCTTGTACAAGAGGCTGGTATTACAGGCGTTACCTGTTCTAGGCTCTCTCTTATACTACTAGGTTGCTACAAATTAAGGTTGCATGAATAGAAGTACACTTCCAAGAACAAAGGAGGTGAGGCCCTTCTTGCTTCTGTATGGCTAACTTGTACAGGGTGTACTGCATTCTGAACCCTTGCACTTTAAGGTGGACTTTGCCCAAATAGAGTGAGCCCTGTGGAGGGGCGCTCAGGATGAGGGGAGTTCCGTGGCCAGGACATAAGAAGTGGTTAAACAGTCAGGATGCATTTAGCCTGCTTATGTTTTTAGCTCTGCTCTGATGATTAGCACTCTACCTCATACTCAAACCTCTCTCACTCTGTACTCAAATCTCACATGTACTGATCCTTCTTCCTCAACTAAACCTTGGGCTCCTTGACAGCAGGGATGATGGGTGGTTAACACACAACACCTGACATGCTCAAGAAATATTTGTTGAATGAATGAACGAACGAATGAATGAACAAATAAATAGACAAACAAAAGGGCTGCCTTGGAAAGATGGATTCCTACCTGCCAGTATCTTTACTCAAAGAGCAAGCCACCCCACCCATCCCTGGGATGACGGGAAGACCCTGGCCTGCCGATGGCAGCGGGTAATGACATTCCACCTGCCTCCCAAAGAGATGCCAGGGGCTGAAGGATCAGGCTTCTCCAGAATGTATAAGCAAGTGGGGCTCCGGCTATAGAAAGCATAATAATGAATACCAAATTGGAGGAAGTCAAAGATAGGGTCAAAGTGGAGTCATGAAGCTGTGGGACCTCAGGCAAACTGCTTTGCCCTTCTGTGTCTTTGTTTCCTTTTGTTGTCAAATGGCTAAAATCATGGCTAGTTCACAAGTGTTGCTGGGAGAATCAAGTGAAATGCTGCCAGGAAAGGGCACGTTGAAAACGATGGAGAGCCCTAAGTAGGTAAGGGAGAAAACAGTGACAACAACAGAGATAAATGGCATCCTGGGGGAGGGATGGTCTGGCCTAAGACACAGGGTGGGAAGGTGCAGGGAAAGTTCTGGAGCTCATTGGGCCCAAAGTGCTCAAGTCCTTCACTTACAGGCAGCCTCCCAGGACATCTGGGCTGACTCTCGGAACCCAGCCAGGAGGCTGGCACCTGAAATGAGGCTGGCAGTGAAGGGGAGGCTAAGGGGGTCTCTGCATAGGGGCAGAAGGGCACTGTGCCATGGTCTGCACCTCCAGGACAGGAGGACGAAGCTCATTACTGTTGTTCTATTGTTACCGACACAACACTGAGAATACACCCAGCCCCGCGTAATTGTGGTCCCCTCTTGCTTTGGCCACTAGGAGTCTCAGAATCTAATTTGTAGCCTACCCCCAATAAGAGCACTGGACCCGTGGTCTTTTTTTTTTTTTTCACACCTCTCCTATGCGACCGTAAGTTCTAGGCGAGCAGGAACTGTGGCTGTTTTGTTCATTGCTCTACCTATACAGCCAGGCACACAATCAATACTCAACAGATACTTGTCAAATGACCAGTCACACCTGTTTCCTTACCCTTCTTTTCCCTTTGCCCCAGTTTCTTCCCTTATTTAATGTTTATCCTGTAACAGCAGCTATATTTCTGAAACCACCTCAGATACTCTTTTGTACAAGGTGGGGCACAAGCAGATACATAAGAAAAAGAGGACATAACAAATAAAGAATCCATGGATGCATCAGTCACCCAAGCGGCTTATGTAACACAGCTCCACTGACCTTTCCCGCTCCCTCCCAGAGGCAGCGCCGGCGGGTACAGGCACAGAAGGCACTGGTTCTGAAGTTCAGCTTTGTCCTTAGGAGGCCCTCCTACCAGGCTGCTCCCAGAGATTATGTTACCTCCAGGCCCAGCTGAAAAGTTGCCTAGCAACGCTCATCGGACTCCTCACCTCTAAATCCCTCATTTGTGTCTTACATGTACACAGTGCGGTGTTAGCGTGACCCTGAGCACAACTCCCCACCTAAAACAGGCTGCTCTTCCTGCATTGCCAGAACCTTCTTCTGTGTCTGGCCTATGACTTCCAGCTGAGACCCCTGAGTTCCCGTCGAGCGTGAGCACCGAGGCAGGCAAGAAGACTGAGCTTCAAGACCCAAAGCCACCACGTCTGATTAGCACAAGTAAGAAAGAAGCAAGGAGAAAGAGGAAAGATGAGGTGTAAGCCCACACGTGTCCCACCAATGCAGACCCCATCACCCCGAGAACTGCCTCCTTTGAGATTTTCTGCTCTCAGGAAAATGTTTTATTTTTCATCCAGAGGGTCCAAAACATGCAAGTGTGTAAATAAATGAAGTGTTGCTTAAGATCATGTCTAAACAGTGTGCAAAAATAAATATCCTTACTCTAAAGTAAGACAATATGCAGTATCCCATCTGGGGAAGCAGGAATACAAGGAGGAGTTTGGGAGAAATAGCTCTATGAGACCCAAATTGTATCTATGGCTTTCCAGAAGCCATGAAAAGAAGTTTCTTTTTGAGCAAAGAAGCCCAAACTCATAGACTCCCAAACATGGGCCAGAGGAGTAGACATGGGCCATCACCCATTTCCTTGGGCTCTCAGCAACCTCTCCAGGCAACCTCCTCGTTGCCAGCGAGGATAGATTTCACCACGGCCTCTCTAGCTGCATCTCCAGATTAACTACCAGGCAACTGTCAGCTACAAGAGTGTCCATAGGGAAACACTACTCTTTTCCCTTTACTCAAAGAGCAAGCCACGTTTTCTTGTACTGAGTCTAAAACCAGTCAACTCCGTCTGGCCTCTATCCCTGAGCCAAAAGTTAAAGCAGTAAGCATTACACACATAAAAAAGCAAAAGAGCAATTTAAGCTCTTTATGATGAAATGTATTTTTGATAGTGAAATGAAGAACAGACGAGGGGAAAGGGTCAAATCAAGACATTTTGGATGTGCTGGCCAATAGGTAGCCACTAGCCACACAGGTCTACTTAAGTTTAAATATAATAAAGTAAAATTAAATAGAAGTAAAATCTAGTCCTTTCATTGTACTGGTCACAGTTCAAAAGCTCAGTAGACACACGTGGCTAGTGACCACTGTGTCAGATGGATCAGATAGTAAAGAACATTTCCATCATTGTAGAACGCTCTACTGGATAGCACTGCTCTGGACCATTCCAAGAGCAGGCAGTGGTCACAATCGTCCATCCCCAACATGGTGGACTCTGTCAACAGGCCCTGCTGGATGCCCATATGCCCCCGATCAACAATTCTAAGATGTTCCCTCAGTCTCAAAAAAAACCCTACATCCAAGGTCCAAACACTTCTGGGAATTTTCCTAGTACCCCCAGTGCTGTGTCTCACTCAGACTTATCCCCTCGTGCCCTCAAAAGTTACCTTGTGACTCATCTCTTGAGCCATACTTCCACACTGGTCTAGGGGTACAGTGGATGGAATGGTGACCCTCCATAAGATATGTCCTCCTGGAACCTGTGAACTTATTTGGAAAAAGGGTCTTTGTGGATGCAATTAAGAAAAGATCAGGGCTTCCCTGGTGGCGCAGTGGTTGAGAATCTGCCTGCCAATGCAGGGGACACGGGTTCGATCCCTGGTCTGGGAGGATCCCACATGCCACGGAGCGACTGGGCCCGTGAGCCACAATTACTGAGCCTGCACGTCTGGAGCCTGTGCTCCGCAACAAGAGAGGCCGCGATAGTGAGAGGCCAGCGCACCGCGATGAAGAGTGGCCCCCGCTTGCCGCAACTAGAGAAAGCCCTTGCGCAGAAACAAAGACCCAACACAGCTAAAAATAAATAAATTAATTAAAAATATAAATTAAAAAAAAAAAAAAGAAAAGATCATCCTGGATTCATTCATCAACAGGCCCTAAGTCCAATGACTAGTATCTTTATAAGAAGAGGAGAAGATACAGACAGAAGAGGAGAAGGCCACATGAGGATGGAAGCAGAGACAAGTTACACAGCTCCAAGCCCAGGAAAGCCCGGGGCTGCCGGCAGCCACCAGAAGCTACAAGTGAGGCATGGAACAGATACTCCCTCCGAGCCTCTAGAAGGAACCGACCCTGCCAACACCTGGATTTTGAACTTCTGGCCTCCAGAACTGTGGAAGAATAAATTTCTGTTATTTTAAGCCACCAGGTTCCTGGCGATTTGCTACAACAGCCCAAGGAAACAAATGCAAGGGGTTAATGGCAGATTATGACTGAATGGGTTTCCTCTCCCAGAGGAACCCACTCCTGGCCTGTGACTTGCAGCCTGGACCCACGGGCCCCCACTGAGCATGAGCAGAGGCAGGCAAGTAGGCTGAGCTGAGCCCTAACCCCAACAGTCCTGATTTGCACAGGCCAGAAAGCAGCACCTGCTGGTGATGACAGAATGCACCGTGCACCGTGCCAGGCCAGCTGCACTCTTTCCCTTCTCTCCTGCTGGTCTCATTCCTACTCTTATTCCAAAGCTCATCTTAAAACCCACCCTCCCCAGGAAGTTCCTTCAGACTGCCCCACCCCAGCGAGACAGCCGCACGCCACGGCAGAGGGGGCCCCGAGCGCCAGGGTTGACACAGCTGCGCCCTCACCGTGAGACCCCCGTCAGTCTGCCTCTTCATCTCTCGGGGCCTCACTATGCCCATCTGCAGCATGAGGGGCAAGGTTAGACTGTCTCGATGATTTCCAGCTCTCATGTAGCACATTCACCAGTTTGTACCATTATTCACCTTTTTTGCCTGGCATGCAACAGATATTAAATAATAGCAATGATATTAATGACGATAAAAACTAACATTTATGGAGCCAGACATGATGCTAAATGCTTTACATACATTATCACGTTTAATCAATATTTTTTGGTTGGCTGGATGAATAGAAAGAGGGAGGAATGGGGCAGTGAGGGGGAGACTGCACTCTAATCAAGTACCAGACTCACCAAACCTGTTCCAGCAGAACGCTGTTCCTCTGGCTGGACCCAGCATGGAGCTTAATTTCCCACTAGGGGCTCAGTAATTATGGGGAGGGAACACCGAAGAACTTACAGAAAAGAGATCAGACTTAGGAAATCACTTGCATCTGAATAGGGCACCCTTATTCCTCATGGCCTGACCCCTCCTACTCCCGTCTTTGGACTGTAGGAACTTCTGAAAGGATTCAGTCCCAGTTGAGAGCATACAGACAGTAACAGGATCTTTGCACAGATGCTGGCCTAGTGCATCTCTGAATTTTTTCTCCAGCCCACTGGCCTGAGTGCCTTGGAGCACAGGGACATGGGGACTCAGCACAGAACCATAAACCAGTAGGATTAACCCCCATGTCAATACCTGCTAGATGTCAAGGATCCTCTCGGTTACCTGAGAGCCGTCTGAAATGACGCATTCCCTGCCACCTTGGCCTCCTCCTCTGGGCTGCCACGTTGCACCTTCACTTGTTTACATCGAGTAACCTGAGCTCAGCGGGCCTGACCGAGGAGTGTTAGTCCTGACACGGCCCAGAGAGGCCAGGAAGGCTGCTGTCGGCCTTGTTCTCATTATTCTGCAGGGAAGGGGCCTTGCTCACGTTACCCCATCATTCAGGCACTGGGGCACAGGGCTGGCTCCCCAGGGGCTCAGCCGCTGGTTCCAAGGGCACAAGTTAAACCCTGGGAGGTCTTCGCAACTCTTATCGCTGTTGAACCCTCAGGAACTTGCCGAATGTGAAGCATTTGCTTTCCTTCTCCCACAGGACCCCAGGGCAGGCGGCAGGGCCCCCTGGTGCACCTCGCGTTGCCAGAAGAGAGGCGCCTTGTGCTATTAGCTCAAATAAGGAAAATAATGCTAGGGAGATTGAATTTTCTGCAGACTTGTTTAACTTGGTGATTTCTGAGCGCTTGGCGCTGGCAGGCGTTGGGGAGTGGGCTGCCAGCCTGCGATTTATCAGCCGATTCTTGAGAATATTCGTAAGCTTATTAAATCAGCATGAGTCACTCTCTTTGCTTCCTCGCAAACATGAATCACGAATCACCAAAGCCCAAGGAAAACACATGACTCAATAGTTTCTTTGGGGCTTAGAGTGTCTAGGGAGCTAGCAGAAGGGTGCTGTCAGCCCAAGGTCTGCCCCACCAGCGAGTGGAACCCCCAGGCAGGGCAAAGAGAACCGGCCAGGTGGAGCACCCAGACCACAGGTGTGGGCTGGGAAACACTCAGACCGGGGCCCATCTCTGCCCTCACTGGCTCATTCGCTCCATCCTGCCTGTGCCAGGCAGCTGGCTGTGCAACGGGGCAGTCAACCCAGAGCAGGACTGGCCCAGGCTCTGCTATCACAGAGCTTACGGTCTAGTAGAAGGTTTTTTTGGTTTTTTTTTTTAATACATTTATTTATTTTTATTTATTTACTTTTTGGCTGCATTGGGTCTTCATTGCTGCACGCAGGCTTTCTCTAGTTGCGGCGAGCCGGGTCTACTCTTCGATGCGGTGTGCGGGCTTCTCATTGCGGTGGCTTCTCTTGTTGCAGAGCACGGGCTCTAGGCACACGGGCTTCAGTAATTGTGGCACGCGGGCTCAGTAGTTGTGGCTCGTGGGCTCTAGGTGCACAGGCTTCAGTAGTTGTGGCTCACGGGCTCTAGAGCGCAGGCTCAGTAGCTGTGGCGCATGGGCTTAGTTGCTCTGCGGCATGTGGGATCTTCCCGGACCATGGATCGAACCCATGTCCCCTGTATTGGCAGGCGGATTCTTAACCACTGAGCCACCAGGGAAGTCGCTAGTAGAAGTTTTTGAAATGATTGAAACCCTGCTTCTATTTCTTTCCTAGCTGGGAAAGGTGGGGCAGATCATTTAACCTCTCTGAACCTCAGTTTCCCCATTCTAATGCCCACTCACAGAGCTGCAGTGAGGATTAAATAAAAGAGCTCATATACATGAAGTCCCTCCCATGGTGCCTGGCCCATCATACCTGCTCAATAGACATCTGCCATGTCTCTAGAAAGAAGGGAGTGATGTGTGACATCCTGTGAAAACCAGGCGGCCCTCTACCAGTCCCTACCGACCTTCCTGGTTGTACGCCAGGCTCGGTGCCCTGGGGGCCGTGTGCTGGCACCCCCGCAGCTCTGGCTGCAGAGAGCAGCTCCATCCCGGGTCTCCTGCCCGGGACTCCTGCCCCCTGGAGCCTCAGCACTAGTTTCAGGTCACCCTTCCTGGCAATCTATAGCAGTATTTCTTTCTCTGCAGCCTTTCTCCTCTGGTCTTTTGGCCAGTAGGTCCTGACCACACTCTCGGCCTCTGGCCCTCACCTCTCTCCAAAGAGACCAAGATGGCAATGAGCAGCTTCCTCTCCATGGCCCAGGTCATCCCACCACCCTTGCCCACTCTCCCCCAGAACAAGGTCCAAAGACTCAAGTCTTCCCCTTTACTGCCCATGCTGGGCTCTCCTCCTTCCCCTGCAAACTTCTCTTCTGGACTCTCAGTTTTCAGTCCCAGGCCCCGAAACATCACCTTCAGGGTGGCCGCCTCCAGGGAGAGGCTGTGCACTGCCCAGTCCAGGCAGGGAAGGGAGATATTTGCGAGCATGAGAGTGTCTGGGCCCCTCCTGGGACTGAGCCACAACACAGCCCTGTGCCCGCTGCAGGCGGATCCGCACAGCTGGTCAGCACTGCTGAAGCCCTCTGGATGCCAGACCATCCCCTTTCATCCTCACACACCCCTGCCCGGCAGGGACCAGCACCCCGCTTCAGGGCACACTGAGGCCGGGACGGGCAAGGCAAGTGGCCCAAGGTCAACATGCAGGGAGTGATGCCACTGAGGGACGGACCTACCTAGGCTGGAAGGAGACAACAGGGTAGGACCATCAGTGGAGGCTGTGGTGCACACAGAAGAACCAAGGAGGTCCTGGGGGCTACGCTCAGGGGAGCACAGCCCTGAGGAGGCCTCGGCTCCTTCCAGCCCTCCCATGGGCCCACCTCCAAGGTGGGGCTCTGCCTTTGGGAAGCAAACCCTCCTCACGTCCCGCTGGGAGGAGTGAATCTACCTGCCCCCACCCCGAGACAAAAAGCTCCGTACAAGCCCAGTATGTCCGCAGTGGGGCGGCAGAGCTGCCCTGACTGAGGGAAGGTGTCTCTTGCGGGGCCACCAAAGGCCAGTCTGGAGGAAACACAGCAAAACCATCACTGTGACTGCGTTTGGGCAGCGAATACACTACAGAGAACTCCCTTTCTCTGTATCTAGTTCTTAAATGGTATTTCATTTTGAAATGGGATTTTTAAACAGCAAATATCAGTGGTGGAAGAAGTAGAGGCAGAGGTAGAGGAGGAGGAGGAAGAGGGTGAGGGGCGTGAGGAGCATCCCAGGCTGAGCAGGAGGATGCTTGCACCCTGTGGACCATTCCCAGGCCCTCCTTCCCCAGACGGGACGGAGACATCGCGAACCAGCAGAGTGTCTAACGGAGCGGGCGTCACAATCACCCGGGGCAGAGGTCAGAGACAGAGCCAGGTCTCTACACAGAAGCCACTACTCAGGACAAGAAGACAGAGCTGGTCAAAAATGGGGACTCCAAGCCATGCACTTGCACCCTGGGGTCCCAGACCACAGCTGGCACTTGGGGCTGCAGCTCTGGGGTCTCCCTGGCAACTCCTGCTGCTATGAAAGCATCTGCTGATCACAGGCACCCACCACCAACTGACCCTCCCCCAAGAAGGAAATTGGGACCCAGACAGCCTAAGGCTCGTTGCAGTTCTGTCCTTGACTTTCTCCCTGAGCAACCACCTTCACAACAGAGACCCCTGATCTGTGGGTGGAGCAATGCTCTTGCACCCCTTCCCGGGAGGCTGTAAGACACTCCGACCAGCTGTCTGTCTGCCGTTGACTTCCCAAACAGCCCTGACTCGGCCACGAGCACAGATGTGCTGCCAGGGAGAGGGAGGGACAGGCAACGACTTTCCATCACTGCGGTCTGAGTAAGGCCTGTCATCCTGCCGTTCCATGCCAGGATCGAGAGGGGCCCAGGAAGTGACAAATGTGTCATGGTAGGGGACCAATTACACATGCTAATACCAAGTCCGTGCCAGGACCCTGGGCCACCTAGATGGTAGAGGGGATTTATGGCCCAAACCTGATTTCCCAGAATCCAGTGAAGGCAGGAACAGAGACAGAACCTGGACAGAACCCTCATCTAGGTCTCACTGGGAGCCAGTGTATTTTTGGAGGGCTCTGGCCTCGCCGGCTTGCTGTGCTTTATTGCTGGCAGAGGGACGGGAAATTTATTACTTTACAAATCATACCATTCGCAGCATAAAGGAACTGTCTGGCTGCGGCACGCTCGAGCCCAGATGATTTGCGAAATGTCTAATGGTAAGCGGAGTTATGCTATCTGCTTACTTACGGCCTCCGAGACAAAAGCCAACCATAACGCAGAGCATCTGCACAGTGTAACTCGAGGCCGGCAAATTGGCTGCGACTCAGAAATGTTGGCTCAGCAGCATTACATAACTCTGTGCGCTCGGCCAGGGACTCAGAGGAACACGGGGCAGCCCCCGGGCCCGGAGAGCTGGCCCTGACGGGGCTGTGGATGACAGGCAGGGCACCACGGGGGCTCGGGGCCTGAGGTCAGGGCCAGGCTGAGCTCCACAGCCTGGCCAGTTCTGAGGCCTGCTAGCAATCAAGAAGTGGAGTGGGCTCAGAGGCCTGCCTGGGAAAGGGGGTGCTTGCTAAGGCCCTTCTGCTCCAAATTCCCCAAACCCAGACTGGGAGGATGGTCGTGAAATCACTGCAGCCCCAACATGTAGACAGGAGCCCGGCAGTACCCACAGCCCATGGGGTGGTCCACCCACTGCTGGTTGACCTGACCAGTGAGCAAGAGGGATGACTGCACGATCATCAGCACCGACATGCTCAGCCTGGTACCGGAGGCGAGGCGTGGGTCCTCACGAGGAGGGAGGAGACGGCACACCCTTTACAGAGGAAACCAGCAAGTCACTTGGTCTCTCTGAGCTTCAGGCTCATGTAAGTAGTAGTGCCAGGATTCAAATCCAGGCTGCTGTGATTTTGCTCTCATGTACAATATCTATGCTGAGTGTGACACTTAACGGTCATCATTTTCACAAAGCTCTCTAAATAACCTGTGAGATATGGATATCATCATCCCCATGTTACAGGTAAGCAAACTGAGGCTCAGAGGAGTCATGTCACTTTTCCAAACTCATACAGTTAGTGAGCGGCAGAGCCAGGATTCAAGCTCAGGATGCTCTGGTTCTGAAGTTTCTATCTTTCCCACGGCACATGCCTCCCAGGATCCAGAGTGTCATTTTATGGCTTCCCACCACCTCACACTGTTCTGTTTGGGACAGTGCCATCAGACACGCAATGGGTAAGAAAAGTCCAGCAATGGGTTAGAAAAGGGCTTCAAAAAGAGGGGTCCACACTTGTCCCTGGGAGCTCTCAGTTTGATTGTTCTCAGGTGTGAGCCCCAAGAGGCGTGGGGTGGCCACTCTCGAGGAGGTCCAGGGGAAGGGGGTGACTGGAGAAAGCTTCCAGACCAGGGGTGTTTGAGTCACTCAAACTCTGCCGTGGCCCAGGAGGAGCAGCAGAGACCTTGCTTTAAACAAATCTGCCACCCGCCTGTGACTCCGGGACCTGGGTGACTCTCCAAGGGCAGGAAAGGGACCCAGCAGATCTGGCCCATTTGCAGATGGGTCAAGGGGCCCTGCTTAAATGCACATACGATCCTCATCTCAGGCTTAAAATGTAGCACCGGGGAAAGGTAAACACCTATGGATTCTCAACCTGTGAAGTCTTTAGCTTAAAAACAAAAACCAAAATGCTTTCTGAACAGTTGATTTAAAAACAGAGAACAGTATTTTCAAACACTTTGATCTTCAAAAATAAAAAAGCTGTCTTGTTACCATAGAGAATTTTGACCGTGCCACTTGGCATTCAAAATCAAAGGCTGTTTGCTGAATACTCATCTAAAAATAGCCTCATTTTGTTCACGAGCCTTACAAGACAAATGCTTGGCCCCAGAGATTTCATCCTCTCACTGTCTCACACAGCCCATGCACTCATTCACTTGCCTCCTCACTCAGCAAAGCTCACGTCTCCCAGCCCGGTAAAGGCCCAGCAGAAGGGGTCCTTGGATTTCCAATTCCCTCCACGTCACACGCCAAATACAGACTAGGCCCCACGACCCCTGGAGAAGCTTAAATTCAGTTAATGGACTTTTTATAGCATGTGAACGTCACCCTCAGTAAAGAAACCTATTAGCCACATAAATAGTACACACATGTCCATGTGAAGCACAGGCTGTGGAAGGGTGGCAGCACCCACTGTCAGCACCTACACTGCCACCGGGATGAATGTTTTCAGGCATTCCGGCCGGGCACTGGCATGTCTCTGTCGGAACCTCTGGGCACATAACCAATACCTTGTGTGACAGCTGCTTTCGGAAAGGTGCAGTGGCATTCGCCGCTGGGTCTGATCTTTTCAGAGAACCCCTTAAAGCCTGGGAAACTTGGCCCTGATCCGGACAGGAAGCCACAAGGGGAACACACTGGTCACGGGCTAAACCACCTTGAGCCATGATATGACCCCTAAAGAGGCACAAAAGGAAGGAGGTTCTTTCTCCCTGGGGGCACACATTCTAAGAAGCTCATGTGGTTCCCAGCCCCAGGGGTGGCTCTTTTGGAATAACAGGGATAGGTAGGCAAAAAACGCTCCTGGACCCAAGTCCAAGTGCTCTCCCGAGCCAGGTGCCAAGCCAGCAGCGGGGAGCACGTGAACACAACACAGCCCCTGTGCACCCTCTCCTGGGTGACAACCTCCCCGGCCTGCAGCAAAGACTCTGAAGGCACCTCCTCATGTCTTTGATGAGAAAGAGCCAGGCCACGTGCTCCATAGTTGCAGACACAAGAAATTGTTTTAACTAACAACTTCCAAGAAGCAGTGCGTCTTCACATGACTGAGTCCCGGGCCCCTGGGAGAATCTCATAGAGGTATGGACCCTCTGCCCAGAAAAGCTCACACAACACTTTTCATCCAATGTCATGGGGAGGTCAGATGAAGACAGTCTGTGATAAAAGCTCCCCATCACAAGAAGACCAAGGCAGACAAGCAATCCCCGTGCAGCTATTACTCCTCCAGCCCCCTAAGCTCTAGAATGCACAAGGTAGGAGCCACGCCTGTGGCCAGAAGATGGTCCAGGACCCGCCTCTGGGGTCGCTGACCTCTTCTCAGCCTAAATGAAAATGAAGACTCCAGCTTGTCAATGTTCTAGTGGGGTGCCCTCTCTAACCTTCAGTTTTCCTGCCCTCACATGGAGGCCAAGACTATCCACCCAGCTCTCCTGGTGGAGATCCCTGTACCAGGCTTCAGTTTCCCAGAACATTCTGCCTCAAATCCAAGAGACTGTACTGGACATGGCCGTGACCTGCCTGCCCCACCCCTGATGCACTGGCGACTGTGTTTTGTATTATCTGCCCTCCCCTCTGCCCCCGAGGCAGTAATCAACGGGCTACCATTGACCTCGAAGTTGGGCCAAACTGATTCCCTGCCCTGGAACTTGGAATGACAAAATCCCAGGAGAACTGCAGGGCAGTAGCAGTTGTAGCTGAAAAATCATGACATTTCCCAAAGCCGGCTCTCCCTAAGCTGCGAGACAGAGGCCAGGGGGCAGAGGAGAGGGTGAGAGCCCTCCACCATCAGGTGGAAAGAGGCCAGCATAGGGGAGTAGCTGAGCCATCCTCTCCTACCCCTGGGGCCCAGAAGTCCTACCCTCCGTGATCCAGAAGTTGTCCTCCTACAGCCTGAGCTGAGTTGGGAGTTTGCTGTTGGGCCACAGGGACACTGAAATCCATGGAGATTCTATCAAATGTGTCCCCATGGCTTAATGTCCTTGAGCCCCAGATAGCCACCAGCAAGGAAAGAAGAGGGCTGAGCACAACCAGCCCATGCAGGGGGAAGGGTCTCTGGACCCTGGCCTAGCACCGTAACACTCTGGGGAGTTTCAGAACTGCAGATGTCCAGACCCCATCCAAGGGCAACTGATTGGATAGGTCTGGAGTGGGGCTGTACGTCTATAGTGTTACAAAGTTCCCCAGGTGATCAGGATGCTGAGCCTGGTTTAAGAACCACCAGTTTGGGCCATATACACCTTGCCTCACAAAAAACAGAATCCCCAGCATCTGGACGGCAAAGGACAGGGTCTGGGGAGCAATGTTGTTTTCTGGAAAGTTCCTCATCAGTCTGGCAAAGCCTGTTCTCTTCTTTCTTGGGGCTCCACATGCCACCCAGCCTCCTCCAGGAAGCCTACCCTCCTTATGTGAACTCCTCCCTGAGCCCCACCTTCCCCATCCTCTGCCATCCATGTCCCCTGTGGTTTCAGGCCTATACCACACACAGAAACTTCGTCCCTGGGGAGTTCCTGGCCTACTGGGACTGGCCTCTGTCCTGTAGGCTGTAGAGCCATCTCCAGACCTCCCCTGAGCTTCCGCTCTTGGATCTGGCCTGGCCATGGGCTGTGTGGGTGGGGATGGCCGTGGGAGAGGAATTGATTCCTTCTTGACCTTGCAGATCTATAGTGGCCCCTGTGCCGGGCGCCCTGATGAAGGGGAAGCAGGCCCAGCAGGTCTTCACAGGCAGAGACAAGACACACCAGAGAGCTGAGCTGGGGCCCCGTGACTCAGCCCAGAACCCAGGACCGTTCCAGCAAAACCTTCATGCCTCTTCTTAAGTAATGGCACTCAGAAGGGCACGCGTGGGGGAGGCAGGAGTTGGGAGGAGAAGAGGGAGAGAGGAAGAGAGGAACCCTTCTGAAGCGCCTTCCAACCCAGGCAGGAGGCCAGCTTCCCCAAAGCCCAACCCCAGTGCCAGCTACTGCCCCGGTCTGCCACGGTCCTGAGCTATCAGTGCAGCTGGAAGTGTGCAGGCGTGGAGAAGGCCCCACCGTGCAAAATGTGCATTTGATCAAGGTTGAAAACATGGTGTAACATGAGTTCTCCTGATCTATTGGATTTCTGCGAAAGAGCCCTGAACTCCTCACTCAAGTTCAACCTCAGGTCTCGGGAAAAATGAGTTTGTTAATTCAAGCAATTCCCCAGTGGTTAGTAGTTTATACCACATGCTTTGAAACAATGTGGCCTGAGTCAGGGGAGAAACTGAATGACTTCCTAGGGGAGAGCCAAGGCCTATCTGTTAACCTTGACAGGCTCTGCAGCCTCCTGCACTGGCCCGCCCAGCCCTCTGAGCCCCTCCCACGAGGCTCGGGCAGGGACTCCAGCTCCGCAGCTCACACACTCACACGAAGCAGCCCCCACTATTCAGAGAACGGCTGGCTTCCCACATGCCCCACCCTGCAGGCTGGAGAGCTGGCATCTGCCATCAATTGCCTCTCCAAGAAACCTGTGTCTCCAGCTGGCACTGGGGTCCACTAGGACCCTCCCACCAGGCAGACCCAGCGAGCTCGTGCTGGCCAGCGTGGATGAGAGGCAGGGTCAGCCCTACTTATGGGTCAGTGTCAGGCAGGAAACGGTGGGGAAGATCCTTGGAAGAGAAGACTGATTACTAGAGGAGCCCCCCAGACCACCTGGTAAACTCCATTCCCTCATACAGAGAATATTTACTGGGCACCTGTTTCATGCCAGTCTCCATCCTGACCCAGAGACACCCCCCAAGTGTGGACCCGGGAGCGTGCACAGGGGACAGTGACAGAACAATGATGAACACATATTAACAGCCCCCTTCTAGGCCCTTCGCAGGTGTTAATCCTCACAACAACCCTTGAGGGAGGCACAGATGAGTAAACTGAGGAGCAGATCAATCATTTGCCCAAGGCCACCCAGCTGGTAAGCAGTCGTATGGGCATGTGGAGTCAGGCAGTGCAGCTCCAGAACCTTTGCCCTTGACCGCCATTGGATCACTGTCTTCCTCATTAGTCTAATGAAAGCACTGTCCTGCCTGCTGATCTGTCACACCCAGGCACAACCTAGCACCCAGGAAGTGGTGTCCTTAGGGGAAACCCAGGGTCTGAGACAGGGGCTCGAGCTGCTGGCTCCTCTGCCCTGCCTCAGCGCACCTCGGACAATATGTTCAACCTCTCAGTTTCCGTTTCCCTCGCTCTAAAATGGGGATGATAATTACCCGTAAGGTTCTTGAGATAATTTCATGAAATAATGAATATTAAAGGGCTTAGCACTTTGCAGTATCTGCAAATAAAAGTCTGGTAAAAGTTAGCTACTCTTTAGTAATTATGATTATTAATAACATTTGATATTAATATGTGATCTATATATAAAATCCCAGTGCACGTAAGCCCTGATCAGGCCAAAGCTGGGGGAAATTAACGATATTCATAACACTATATCCATACCATTATTATTATTTCCAACTGGGCTCCCATTTCATGCTTTACCTAACAAAATTATCTTTTCTTGCTATCCTGATAAGCTGTCCAACGCTCCCCTTTTCTTCCCTCCTCCTCCCCTACCCCCATGTCCCCACCACATCCCTAAGCTCAAAAACCAGGGTCACCGGGCATGGGCAACAGATGCTGCCACTACAAACAAGACAAGGAACAAGAAACGTCTGCCACTTTTCAGGGGTTTTAGCATGAAACCCCCTGATGAACTTGACATTTTTGGGCAGAGTGTTTCACTTATAGCTCCTTCCAATAAGTCCAGCAAGATGGAAACATCCAAGCGATGCAAGGCCACGCTGCTCACAGGGGGAGGCCCTGATAGTCCACACCAGTGAGGACCACCAGCAAAGACGATCCATTTCCAGATTCCAAACCTCAACAAAAGCGACCGCAAAAGCTCAGACTCCTTCCATATCTGATTCTCCACCTCTGCACGTGGGCAGACGTGGGGTTCTTTAGGTCCAGTCTCACTGGGTTTTCACAGCAGCCGGGCAAGGTGGGGACTAGTCTCTCCTGACAGCCAGGGAGCAGGCTGAGAGAGATGTAGAGACGTCCACAGGGCAGAGCTGGGACAGAGCCAGGTCCTCTGCTCCCTGGACTCTTGGCCAGGGGAGGGTGTGGCAACCCACACTGCACATCTCTGGAAGGCTAAGCCACTCCTTGTGCTGGCTGCTGGGCCAAGAGGTCATAGCTCTGCCTCGCAGCACTCTGGCCAACTCTTCCATGAAATCACCCAAAGCCGACAGGAGCTCCGGGAACCGTCAGTCTGTAGCTGCAGCTTCCTCCCTGGCTGTGGGAATCTTCAGCTCCCTAGGGCTTGGGCTAAGTCCACTCTCCACACACACAGGGGAAACGTGCTGAAGGCCGGCCCTTTGTTCCCAGACGAGGCCCACCGCTGGCAAGGCCACCCAGTGCCAGGGGCCCAGCTACACCAGACCCCATCTAGCTGGCTGCTATCTCCCCAGAGCCCGCAGCAGTGTTCACTGAAGGACTGAACAGACATGGAAAGGCTGAGGTCCGCAAGGCGCCCATACCAGCCCCGTCCCGCCGCACCCCAGACAGGAAAGGGCCACGGCTGCATCCCCGGACACACGCCCCAATCCGAACTCGGCTGCATGCGCGCACGCACCTTTCACATCCGTAGCAGCAGGCCCAAAAGGCAAGCAACAGCCGAGCAGCAGCTGGCCAAGGAGGGCAGCCGAGGAAGAAGGGCCCTTCATCCCTTCCTGGTGCACAGGGTGGTGGGAGGGGCAAGAAGGGGCGACAGGGGCCAACCCAGGCCTCTCTGCCTCTGGGACAAGCCTGTTCAACCCCTGACCCAGCAGCACGGGGTGCACAGAGATGAGAAAATGGGCCCGGTTTCAGTCCCGCCAAGTCCTTCAGGATGACCATTGAAGCTGCGAATAATCAATTTTCTGCAGCTTCTTCGGAAGCCGGGATTTATTCTCTGAGTGCACAGAGCCATTGGCTCCACTGTTTCCCATCAGCTCCTGCCACACTTCCAGGCCGCCGAGCACAGCCCGCTGCCTCCGTTCTCCCTCGACGCTCAAACCCACGCCCGTGGCTGTACCAGGGAGGAGAACAGAGCCAGGGGCGGGGGATCCTCAGTAAAACCACCTCCCATTTCCAAAGCACCAAACCTTTGGGAGAGGACCCTCACACACAACTGCGCTGGGAGACGAGACTAAACTCAGGGAGGGGAGAAGAGGGCAGACAAGCTGCCGGACCCTGGAACCACAGGGCAGAGATGAGAATCTCTAGGTGGTGACATCAGTGCCGGCGTTACTCAGCATCAGCTGGCATTTTCTGAGCGCTGGCTGCCCAGGGCCCTGGGCCAGGGCTGTGCCCCCGCCCCCCGCTCCTCAGCTGCAGGACCTGACCCGGGAAGCTCCTGACTGTCAGGGCCACAGCAGCCGGTGTGGATGCGCTGATGCACGGGCAATGTCCGTCCCACACGTGCACCAGCGTTCAGCAAGGGACACATCTGACCTGGTCATGTCCCTGGGGGCCCCAGAATCACGGTTGTAACTCTGCAGCAGGGCCCACTGAGCCAGAGGACCCTCTGTGTGCAGCCCAGGCAGGTCAGCTCCTGAAGGCTCAGTCCTCGTTCCCTCTCTAGTCACCCTGGACAGATCCCAGCGCGGTTTTCAGTGTGCTCTCAGTGGTTCTCAAGGCGTGGTCCCTGGACCAGCAGGAGCAGCTGCATCACCTGGGAAGGTGGATGAAATGCATTCTCAGGCCCCACCCCAGGCCTCCGCAATCAGAAACCCGGGGGTGGAGCTCAGCCGTGTGTGCTTTAACAAGCCCTCTAGGTGACGGTGACACAGCTCTGGATCACCGAGTCGTCGGGCTGGGGGCGGGGAGGGGTGGACAGGACGTGGGGCCGGGGTGCCAGCAGCTCCTCTGCTCTCCTTCAGCTCAAGGCAGTGGACCCACTTCTCAAGTTAGCAAGCCTGAGGGAACCCTTTTGCTCCTAAGGGCTGCTCCTCTGTGAGTCTGTGGGTCCTTGTGGGTCCCCTCACCCCCAGGAGGCTGAGAGGCTACCCGACTTCTCACTGCAGACCCCCAAACCCCAGGCACCCCATCTCATCATGTGTTGATGAATATCAAAGTTTTATTCACATCACGATGAAAATAATATTATACAACACACACTGACCATGTCCCCATTTCAGGGGTCTTTGCTGCTCCCTAAGTTAGAACTCTCTTCTTCTGACCAGCACGCTTCACTCAGGGCTCGGAGTAATGTCGCCGCTTCAGAGACACCTGTCCCAACCATCTTATCTAAGGTCACTCTTCATCGGCTCTGTCCCCTTAGCCAGACAACTTTTTCTGTATCTCCACCTAATAATGTTATTTACTCATTTTACATATTTACTCATTTGTTTGTGGGGTTTTTGGTTTTTTTTGTTTTTGGTCTATTTCCCTCTCTAGGTTGTAAACTCCGTGAGGACAGGGATCTCATGTGTTCACTGCTGCATCCTCAGTGCCTAGGACATGCCTCTTGCACAGCAGGAGCTCAATCAATGTACTAGTAAATGAATGCATGCACACAGAGAAGCAAAATTATAGCTATCCACTCCTCATATTTAGCAATCTTGAACGCATAAAAAGCCAAGGCGAACTTGGAAATTAAATCCAAACAAAACCGACAAAATTAGATGATATGTTCTGCTCAAGTTAAATTGCCAAGAATGGGTTTTAATAGTAGAAAGATAGGGCCTCGAGCCAGTTCTGTTTCTGTATTTTGATGTAATTAATACCAACACAGAGAGTAAATGCTTGCAAACAGATGTATGCAAACAAAGTGGCATTAATAACTTTAAGGCTTTGTTTGCAAGGATAAGCAGCTTTCATACAAAACCAAAACCCTACACATAGGCCTGCAGCACCAGTTTAACGAAGGATTACTTGATAACTCTGTAGAGGTGTCCTGTTCACTTGAAGCCACGTCAGCCTCATGGTCGTACTAAAATCTGCCTTAAATAAACTCTTAATCTTCTCATCCTAATTCTAGCTATCTCTTCCTCACGTATTTTTTCCCAGCACAGTTGCTGCCAACGAACTCTAACCGGTTGCCGCATGTCAAACTGGGATCTGTTTGTCATATGAATGTGACCCTGGCCACCAGCAAACAGGTATCTTGGCCACTGGCATGGCCTACTGGCACGTGCCTTGTTCTGCCCTCACTTTTCTCTGTCTGAACTAACGCAACCGAACTAAGCTTCCTCCGGACAGTGGACTGAGGCTATATTTCACTTCCCCTTGGAGCAAACGTGAGCAATCAAATACACCAACCCCATCACGAAGACATGCCAGTGTTTCTTAAATCATCCAGCAATACCAGGTTACAAGGTGGGTACCAAGAAAAAATAGATAAGATCATATGAATTCCAAGGATCGTCATCAAAATGGAAATGCAGACCTTTGAGAATTACAAAGCAGAGCCCTGAGCCACTGATCTCTTCACCTATTCAAGGACCTTGGCACTTGTCACCAAGGCCCCCCCGGAGACAGAGCGGAGCACTGATGCTCTGAATTCCAGCCCAGGGACTAAGCACAATCTTACCAGTCGGAAATGCAACCATCAGGCCACCAGAAAACGATTAAAGTTCCCGTCCCGGCAGGGCCCATGTGGAACTGCAAATCAGCTCACTGGATCCACACATGTTTTGAAATGGTTCTGTAATTTTGGCATCTGCAAGGGCTTTCCAGGGATGAAGACATAATGGGTGCCAAAGGTTTAATTAAAATTTTATGGGAGAAAAACTTATACTTGAGAACGTAAGTCCTCTCCAGTCTGGGTTTTGTTTCCCCTGTCAGTATGGACAAGAGCACCATGATTCTCTTTTATGGGGGACCTCTAAGTCCTGGGCTGCATGGTGGGGGGCTGCCTGCAGGGGGAGCCCTTCTGCAATTGGACTGGGCCCTGGCACCCTGCCCAAATGCTCATTGTGGCCTGGCACCTGTCCTCAGGGTGGGTGCTAGCCAAGACCAGCTACCCCGGAGGTCAGACAGCAGGTGCAGCTGAGCAAGAGGTCGCCTTAGCCAATCTCCTGCCAGCACGCAAGCCCCCGCACAACCGTGGGACTTGGCAGCTTCTCTTAAGACTCAGCTCCCCGGGGCATCAGCCTAGAGCAAAAACAACTCTCCTTATTCATGCCTTACATGGCCCCTCAGTCTCTTCAGACGCTGAGGATGGTCTTCAGTGCAGCAAACATCCAGGGAGGAAAACCTCTCCTCAGCCTGTTCCTTCCCGTGCTGGAGGAAGCAGTTCTTGCAGATGCTCTCCAAGGCCTCAGGCTGCTTGTCCCAGTGACCTGAGGGCCAGCCCCTCACCCTCCTGATGGTGTCTCTCTCTCTCACACACATGCACACACACACACAGCCTCAACCCGGGCAAATGCAGCCTCCTACCCAGTCTCCAACAGGAGGGAGTGCCCTGTTTGCCAAGAAAGCACTGCTCTGTGTCAGTCCTCTCCGCTCACCGCTCAGGCGTGAGGATGAAGCCAGGAACCTACAGAGACAAAGGCCCAGCAGCCCCACCAAGCCGGAGGCAGGTCAGCCCAGGGCGTGGCATCCACGGGGAGGAACAGGCCTGGGACTAGTTCCTTAGCCGGTGGCAGCATTGCCCACCTCCCAGGGAGGGAGCGCCCCTTCCAGGGACCCCCAAGACTTGGCTCCGAGCCCACCTTCCCCTCACCTGACCGTAGGGAGGCTTCTGTGCTCTTCCATGTTCTAGTGGCCCCCAGCGGGCCCACACTTTTGGCTCAAGGACCGGAGAAAGGAGACTGGGGTCGCAAGAGGAAGAGGGGCTTGTCCAGGCCCCCCACCAACCTAGGCCCACGCTTGATGGGAGAGAAATCAGGGCCCTCCCAGAAACACGTTTCAGTTAATGGCAACGTTCCTTTCCCATCTCTTAACTTAAAAAGGCTTTCTCTGAGGCACTTCTTACAATAGGCGTCATTGAAGGAAGGGGGATTTAGAAGTGACAGGTGGAAGCAGCCTGGTCAGGCCACCCACCCCATGGCAAATTTCCTCACCGGCTCCCCAAGCCAGGAGGCCAAGGGAAACCGATCCTGGGCCCAGCCCTGTGGTTGGAGATGGGGCATCTCGGGCCATGACACCCCAGTGACCTCAGTGGGTAAAAAGGGCAGGCTGGTTCCTGCCTCGTCCAAGTCATGGGCACAGTGAGAGGTGAAGGTGCCTTGAGTGGCGAGAGGCCTTGGCAGTGACCCTACCTTGACCCGAGGGCACCTCACAGAGGCGGTGAAGGAAGGGGCCTTGGAAGGGCGTATGTAGGGGTGTTGGATCTGACCTTTGGGAGAAATCATCAACTAGCGTGGGGATCAGTCACCCTCCCTCTGCCTCCAGGGACCCAGCACTTTCCAGGTAAGCACCAGGTGGCACGCCAGGCCTTCTGCATACATTCAGTCCTCTCAACAATGCTAGGAGGTATGGATCGTTTCCAACTAGCAGGTTGGGAATCTCAGTTTGCTTAATAAGTGAATAACTTAGTAACTTCATGGCTCATTAAGTAACTTGTCCATGGTGCCAGTCAGGGTGTGGCGGGGTGCTCTCCACTGCCACCTCATATTCCTGATCCCCAACCCTTCTGCCGTAGGGAAAGCAGCGCCTCCTCAGACCTTGGGGACCAGCTGAGCGAGGCTGACTGAGCCTGGCTCCCCCCCTGTGGCCACTGCCCTGAGCCCGCCCTCTTCAGTGCTTGTGTTACAAACTGTGCGGTCTCAACCCTGGCTGCCCACCCTGCTCTAGCTCCACCCACGTGCTCCACCCGCTCCCTCCCCACCTTCCTGAAGCACTTCTCTGGCATCAGCACCCACCTGCCCCAAAGCCTTCCATGGTTCTCTGTTTCCACACACTGAAGTCCAGGCAGACCAGTCACTGAAGGCCTCGTGTGACAAGGCAGCGACCTCTCCTCTCTAGACACCTTTTTCGGGGCTCTCACACACACATATACTATCTCCCACCCAAATGGGACTACCCACTGAACTCCTGGCTTGGCCTGCCTCTAAGGTCCCGACTTCATAACGCGTGCAGACCCGCGGCTGCTGCCCAGAGCTGGCGGGTCTGCCCAAGCGTGAGGGGAGCTCATCAGCCAGGGGAGGCCCACGTGCTGGTCAGGCAGCTGCAGAGGGAGGGCTGGGTGTGGGAGGGGACTTGGTGGGTGTGAGAACTAAAGTACTGCCCGCCGCCGTATCAGTAAACAAAGGTTGTTGCAGCCATCGAGCCATTACCTTCCAGCCACACGATGAGCTTGGAGGGCACTGAGGAAGAGAAGACAGAGGATACAGGCCCCAGATAGCTGAGGTGCAGATGAAAGGAATGAATTCAGTGAGCCCAGACTCTTGCCTCTTCCCATACAGAGAAAAGCGCTAATTTCCTTAACTTGAGATGCCCGATTTTCTTTTATTGACAGTAATCCTTTGATGTTCCGACCACCTGGTCTTTGGTCGCAAAAACTTCTATATACCCTGGCTTCCCCCCTTGCCTCTTCGGAACAGTTTTCTCAGCGTTATCTGAGATGCCGTGTCCTGGGCTTAAGTCCTCAGACAGTCTGCCGAATAAAACGTAGCTCTCACCTTTTAGGCGGTGCGTTTTTTCAGCACACAGGTGCACAAGCCAGTCAGCGGCCTGGGCAGAGGGCACCCTCCATTCCCGACCGCCGGGTTCCCGCAGGGCTCTGCACACACTGTCTCCACCCTCAGGGTGGTCCTGCCGTCCTGGTCTCCCCTGGCAACTCCCCCGAGGGGCCGGGCACTGCTGAGTCATCCCTCACCCACGAAAAGCGCAGCCCCCCCGGTTCTGTACAAAGTCACACAAGCACAACCACTGCCACACAGCTCTTGCACAACCTGGCACCGTCCTGCGGGCAGGTACTTGGGGATTTCTCTGCGGCTGCACCCGTCCCCAGGGCAGAGAGCCACACACGCACACCCTGCACCTGGAGAGGCCTCTGCTGACCTCCGTGTGGGCTGCTGGGTGCAGGGGCTCCCGGGCAAGGCGCACCGCCGCGGCCCTGGCCTGCCTGAGGCCTCTTCTGCCTGCAGATGGGCCACTGCTTTCACCACACACCTTCCTCCGGCCCGTCCCACTGTGCTTCCCAGAGCCACTGAGGGCCTGGAGACGGGGCCCACCGGGTGCCGGGTGAGGACCACAGCCTGAGCGCCGGCTCCACCGCTGGCTCAGAGAGACGCTGGGAGAGTCCTTGTTCCTCTCTGGCTGCTGTTTCTTCACACATAAAACAGAAGCTGGGACTAGACCGATGACTTCCCAGCTTTGTTCCGAGAAGCCTGGTGGTCACACTCGTGGCCTGGAAGTGTCTCAGAGCTGAGACCCCCTGTCCCTGGTGCGTCGCCCTGGGTGAGTGCTTCCTCTTCACAAGACAGAATCCTGGCCTCACCCTTTCTACCCACTCAGATACGGGCTTCCAAGAAGCTACAGAATGGGAGGCCTGGCCCAGAGGTCAGTGGGCCCTCCACCCAGGGCAGGGCAGGGCAGGGTGAGGGAGAAGGGCCTGGCACAGGCAAAGGCAGCCAGTCAGCATGTGGGTGCTGGCAGAGTCTCAAGGGGCCAGTTCCAACCACACGAAGGAAGGAACCGCAAGATAATGGGTCACTGCCTCAGCCAAGTTCCTGGCCTCTAAAGACAGCCCTGCTGGGACGGCAGGAGTCAGCTTCAGAAGTCACCAAAGCCTCAGGGGTCTGGGGTCCAGGGGGGCAGAGGCATCAGGTCTGGCTCAAGACGCCAGCCCCCCACTCCCAGGAGGCCTCTCCTGCCCCTCACCCCTTCCCACTCCAAGAGGCAGGCTGGATCAGTCAGGATCCGGTCGGGAAAACAGCCCAGAGCTCATGCCCAGGAGGGCATCACAGTGACGCGGTTACACAGCTGGAGAAGCTGCAAAGACAAGCAGGGGAAAGACAGGCGATGCAGAGAGGACATCAGCCCTAGCAAGAGGAGGTCAACATCCACCCTAGGACTGGAGGAAAAGCTAGAGGAGGTGCTTCGAGAGCCCAGAAGCCAGGCCATCCAGTAGAAGCTACATTCACATAACGGCCTTCTCCGGCTGAGGGAGCCAAGACCATGGGGAGACAAGCCAACGAGTGAGAGCTGCAGCCACGGGGGAGGCGGGTGCTGTGGGAGAGAGACGGGAAGGAGTGCCCTCTTCCCTCCCTTCCTCCAGCCCTCCAGCCTCCTGCCGAAGGAGGAGAACAGCTCTGAGCAAACAGAGGCTGGGAACAGCTCTGAGCAAACGAGGGCCACGTAGACACCCTCAGCCTCCCACCTAGAGACCCTGATGCTTCCAGATCCTGCCCACACTTCAAAGTTCAGCCCAAACCATCTCCCCTCGGGAAGCTCTGGGGGCTGGTTCTGCACTAGCCTTGCTCTCAGTCTGCCCGGCCGCACTCCTCTGGCCTTGGTCCCCCTTGCCCACATGGGGTCAGGGCAAGAGGCCCTCTCTGAACTCTCCCCAGTCCCAAAGGTATCCCAGCAGCTCAGCAGGCCTCTGTCACAGCTGAGCAAAACTCTGATGTGCCCTGCTGCCCTGAACTCCCCAACTGCGTTTATTTCCAAGGAAATCTTCTTTTTCCCAAATGAAAATTCCCAGGTCATTTCTTGGGGGAATATATGTCGTTGCTGTACAAAGTGAACGCACAAAAGGAAGCCAAGCACTCCCATGTGAAACTGCTCAAGGCCCAGCCTGACCTGGGAGGGGAACGCGGAGATGGGAGCATTGAGGTCTCACTGCTTCCAGAAGCTTCCCACTGAGACATGAATTTTTAGAGCAAGAGACCCGTGCGGTTTCCAACAGAGGGAAAGGCATTTGCTTCACTGAATATGATGGCATCTGGCCCTTCCTTTTCAAGGACCCCACCCACCCCTGCCTGACCCGAGCCCTGCCCCCTCCAGCCTGCAAGGGTCAGCAGTGGCTTCCTAATTGACCATGTTCTCCAGCCTCTTTTCCCAACATGAGCCAACCCCGAAAGGTCACCTCTCGTCCTATGATCTCTCTCTCCCGAATAAACCCCAAACACCAGAGCCACAGAGATGAGCCATGAGAATGCTGAAGACAGCTCACGCTGGCTCACAAGAACTTAATGCCATCACAGGGGTAACTTGAAGTGGGCCATGGTGGAAATACTTAGACCATGGAAATGGGCAAACACTTCAAATCAGGGCTTTTCTTCTTCTTCTTCTTCTTCTTCTTCCTGGAGAGCTGGTTGTTAAATGCTTATGAGCAAACTGCTAAACGAGGCCTTTGACATTCTGGGCATTCTCCATCACCACCATCAACCCCAGCCTCATGTTCTGCCACCTCCTCTCTTCCACCCTCTCTCTCCAGCTGTTCACCAAACCCACCAGGTCCTTCCATAGGTCACGCTTTCCCCCAGCTGCTCAAGGGGAGAGCTCAAGGGCATGCTTCTGTCCTAACTTCAGATCCAGTTGTATGACCTTGGGCAAGTCATTTGCCCTCCTCTGTCCCCTGACCGAGAAAAGGCAGGTAGCAGCACAGTGACAAGCAAGAAACAAGAGCATGTGTGCTGCAAGCTCAGCACCACTCATGGTCCAGGGGTTTGCTCAAAACCACTCTCACCCCCTGCTCTGCCAATAGAAATTCTCCCGTGCTTCAAGGTTCAACCTCCTTGGTGCAGCCAGACCAGTGAGCTCAGCTGAATGCCCCTGTTGCCTACCAGCAGCCCACTGCTGGTGACCATGGCTCTGTGACATAAGACCAA
Organism: Balaenoptera acutorostrata; assembly: GCF_949987535.1. NCBI lineage: Eukaryota > Metazoa > Chordata > Mammalia > Artiodactyla > Balaenopteridae > Balaenoptera > Balaenoptera acutorostrata. The sequence goes on along the minus strand of NC_080065.1, from coordinate 120,959,592 downwards.
AGCCCCCTTTGAGAGCAGGGCAGGCAGCCTGGGGGCATCGGGGAGGTTTACGCACAGGTCCAGTGAGAAGCAGTATTACGTGAGCGCGGAAGCTGCCAGGTCCTCTCTGTGTCCTTACCCACAGATCAGGGAAATAAGCGCTCCCTCCCTTTCTATGACCCCCTTCCTCCGGATAAGGAAGTTCCCTCTTTCTTCCTCACAGGCACCTACCCAACAGTGGCAGGAAGCAGAGGTACGCAGTGGGCAAGTGGCCTCATGTGAACTCAGGGTGAATCAGTCTCGGGGCTCACCTCCAGCTGCCAGCCCAATTGTAAAGGTGAGGAAAACTTCTAGAAGACGGCACACCCACCACCCAGGCTGGATGCCACTGGTTGGCCAGCTCTTCTCTCTGTGGGAAAGGCAATGCCACACTCACCACTTGTGCCCTGCCAGCCTTGGACAGGGCACTGACCAAGTTGTGAGGCGCTCCTCTCACTGAGCCTTCCCAGGAGGTCAAGAGCCAAGCTGGGTTGTGCCCTCCTGGTTTCCTGGCAGAACTCAGGGTAGGTCGAGGAGTCACCTCCACCTCTCCGTGAAGAGCTCAGCAGATCCCCAGCAGATGGTTATCAGATGTTATTACTCATCACTTACTAGCTGTGGCCTTGGGTGAGTGAGTTCAACTCCGTGGGCCTTGGTTTCCTCCTCTGCAAAGTGGGAGCGATAATAGTACTGCCTCCTGAGTGGTTATAAGCAACCAAGTGCTTCAGGCACATAATAAGAGCTTAATAAGTTGGATCTATTATAATTTATTACCCCCATTTTACACAGGAAGAAAGGGAGCTTTAAAAGGGTCCCCAGATAGACACAATTTGTCCCGAGTCCCTGCAGGATCAAATCTGTAGACGTAGCCCTATGATTGCGCGTAAGCCTGGAACCTTTGGAGAGAACAAGAAGCCCTGTCCTTTGCCCCAGGCAAGGACAGCAGAACAACGGTCACTGATGGTGACTGTTTGGAGCCAAGTGTTGCCTCTTCTATCACAGGGATCCTTGTGACTGTAAAGGTTCAGCATGGCCCAGCTCAGACTCCACTCGTAAAGCGTAAATCACAGAATCTCAGGTTTACGAGGAGCTTTAATGCCCATTCAGGTCCACTCCACAGGTGGGCACAGATCCCCTCATAACCTAGGCCCGGACACAGCTTGAATACCTCCAGTGATGGGAAACTCTGTACCTGCAGAGGCCAGGCATTGCACTGCAGATGCACGTGAGGAGAGGGGAACGGGAAATAAACAAAGGGGCCAGAGGAGCCTGGGCGCTGAAGGCCAATGTTGCCAACTTCTCAGATGAGCCTGAGGTATGTCCAGCCTCCAACCTCCAGGCCACTGCCCTCTGCCTGAGGAGTCCCGTTCTCTAGGAATTGAGGGCACCTCCCAGAAGCCAGGCTTGAGTGGGTAGATGTGGAAACAGGCCGAGGCACACACCAATGGGTTCCACCCCACCAGGCAACAGGAAAGAGAAAAGAGTGGCCCCAGGCCGGGCCCAGCAGCAATAGCCGCCCGCCAGGAAGATCCAAATGCCCAGATAATGAGCCAAATTCTTCTTCCAGAGACACCAGCAAATGAAAGGAGCACAGGAAGCCCCGTGCCACAGGCGCAAACTATTTATACAAGTGTTAAAAATACATTTCAAAAGAAAGCAGGGAAGCCCGAGGAAACCCTCTGCCGCCCTCGGAAAATGATTTCTGAATACCACGTTAATTTGTTTTCTGAAAGGTGTTTGAAGTCTCTCCGTGTACCCCTTGGGCAACTTTAATTCCTCCTCCTAATCCCCTATTAAACCTGACGCTCACTAGCACAGTCCGCTTAGGGGATTAGGATTTTTATTCTTAATTATACAGATATATATTTGGGTCCATGTGCGTTCCTATGTTTTTATATAAATGTAAAAGGCACTGTCAGCCTCACTTCTCCTAGAGGCCCAAAATAGCCTGGGCTTCATTAAGGCACTAGGGGGATTTAAAATGAAGTGTAAAGGGACAGAAGAGTATAGTTTTAAAAATCCATTTTCAAAGCCTTGTAACCTTACAGCCAGAGATGAATGGGTTCGTGGGAAAGTGTAAGAAGGAACACGTGAGGAGCTGAGCCTCGAAGGAGCAGGGTGAGGTGGGGGGCACCTGTGCCAATGCCTGGCAGAGCTGGAGGGATCCCCCCCACCCAGGCAACCAGCTGCACAGTCCCGGGAAACAGGAAGGCGCAGTGATCATTATCATCATTGCCAGAATCATCACCAGCAGCAAGTCCCTCTTCTTAAACACCTACTACATGCCAACTCTTGTATTCAACTCTTGGCACACTTCACCTCATTAAACCCAGCAGCCCTCTCAGGAGGGTGCCGCAATGATCCCTGGTTTTCAGATAAGGAAACTGAAGCATGGAAAGGTCAGGTGACTTCCCTAAGGTCCCACTGAAGAAATGGCAGGGAAAAAATAATATATTAATGACGATGATCATGATGATATTAATTGAGTGCCGGTAACATGCCAGGCACGGTTTTATGTGCATTATCTCATTTAACCCTCACCAAATGCCAGTGAGATACGTCCTGTTATTAACCTTATTTTACAGATGAGGAAACCAAGGCTCAGAGAGGCTAAAAAAAAGCTGCCAAAGGTCACAGAACAAGTAAGGACCTCTGACTTGAACCCAGGTCAGTGAGACCTCAGGACCCAAGCCCTCAAGTTCTCCTCTCTCACTCCACAAAGTAACGGCGTGCTCCCTAGCCACAGAGGACTTAAGGACAATGGCACAAGAGATGTGACAAGGCAGCATCCCTCCCACTGGTCCTGGAGGCCTAGTAACCAGGGGTCTGTCTAGGTTCTGGATCATCAGGGCCCCAGCAGCTGAGGTAATCTGGGAAGACTCCCTGGAGGAAGGGGCTAAGCGGTAGGCTGGGGAAGAATGGGCTGAAGCACAGAAGACAGTGGAAGTGGATAAAATGGGGCGCAAAGGTAAGAAAGGACGAGTATGCTCAGAGGCACGTGGCTGGAGACCTTAGGATTCAGATAAGGCAGAAGCATCGGAAGAGATGTCTGGTCTGGGGACAGACATCTAGGGGTCACAGAACCATAGGGATCCTTCCACCAAATCTACCCTCCCTGCCTTCCCTCCAGCGACCGGGCCTGAGGAAAGCATCCCTGCTCCTATTCAAGGCCAGCTCCTGCCTTCAGCACCAAGTCCCACCTCCTGAACACTCCCAAAGACATTGCTCCTGCCGACTGCCCCTCTCTGGGGATCATTAAACTTCCGTTTCCTCCTGCATCATTCACATCAGCATACAAATGTGCTCTATTTTTTCCTATGTCTCAGGAAACCCTGCCTTGACCCCCACATCCCTCTCAAGGTGCCACCCCGTTTCACTGCTGCCCATTTTGGCAAAACACCTCGAGAGCTGTGGGGGAATCGGATAGATCTGTCTCCTCCCACAGCTCCCCGGTGGACTGGCTCTCACCAGGTCACCAACAGCTCGGGTGGTCAAAGGCCACCCTCAGCAGACTTTCCCTCCCACCCGTCTGGCTGTACCTTCCCCACCGCCCTGGCTGGTGCCTCCCGCATCTACGACTGCCCTGTCCCTAGCCTCTGAGCCCTCTTCTCTTCTCTCTCTCCACCCACCAGCTCATCCAGTCCTGTGGCGCTAAATTCCACACCCATGATGCAAAAATCTCTATGTCCAGCCCCGCCCCTCCTCTCAGCGCCACACGCCTGACGGCAAACTCGATGTCATCACTTGTATGTCTAAGAGGCCTCTCAAACTTAACAGGTCCCAAACTGCACTCCTGATTCCCACTCCCCCAGACCTGCCTTCCTCTGCTCCTCCCCCACCTCAGCAAACGGCTGTCGGGCTGAGGCAAAGAGGGAAGTTAGGCGTAACTCTCGGCTTGAGCAGCTCTGTGGACGGAGTGCCAACCCATCAGAAAATCCTCTTGACTATACCCCCAGCACATACCTGGAGCCACCCACGTCTCTCCATCCCCACCGTGCCCCGCCAGCCTATGCCGTCACCATTTTGCACCTGGACTCCTGCACTAGCCTAACTGACCTCCCGTCTTCACCTCTGCTCCCTACAATCCACTGTCCATTCAGTGGTCAAAGGGATCTTTTTAAAACACAAATCCAATCAAGTCATCACCACCACCACCACTCCAGCTTCCCACTGTACTTGGAATAATACCCAAACTCCTAGATGTTGCCCCATACAGCCGCATAGGATCTGAGCTCTATCTCACCCGTATCATCCTTTAGCACTCCCTTCTGGATTCCTACATCCAGCTGTATTGTCCATTCTGCAGCTTCAACACACCAGTCTTGTTCAACCCCAGGGCCTTTGCACTTGCAGTTTCATCTGCCTGTAATGCTTTCCCCTGATGTTCTCACAGCTGATCCCTTGTCAGGCAGATCTCAGCCAAACTGTCACCTCATTGGGGAAGCTGTCCCTGACCACCCAGTTTAAAAGAGTTGTCCATCACATCACCCATTTTTAATGCTTTACGGTATACCTGTCACCCCCAACAATTTCCTTGTTCATTAATATATGTGTGCTATCTGTGTCTCTCACCAGAGTGGGAGCCCCAGGAGGCAGGGACCTCATCTGTCATGCTTTCTGCTGTGCCCCCAGCATCCAGCACAGCACCTGGCTCAGCCTTGATGCTCAGTCACCATGACATGAGTGACTGTGTCCTCCCATCTCTTCAGCCCTCCTCCTATCACCCACCCAACCTCCCCCAAGACCCTGGCCTTTCCCACAAGGCCCACTGTCCACATGTTGAAGGTCAGTGTCCTGATTACATCAGAGTTTAGGGGTGGGGGTGAAGGGGAGTGGGAATCACAGTGGCTGTCTTTACCCCCCTGAGCCTCAGCTGCCACTCCCACCTCCCCACTGCCCAGGCTGCCCTGGGCCACGCCTGCCCTGGCCTGAGGACGAAATGCCGAGGAGGCAGCCCTGTGCTCTGGAGCACCAGCTCTGCAGGAAGACAGCCAGGGCTCAAATCCTGGCTCCCCACTTATGGCCAAGGGACCTGAGCAGGTCTCTTCACCTCTCTGAAGACAGTGAAAAGATCAGTGGTTGCCAGGGGGTGGGGGAAGGGAGGGATGAACAGGTGGAGCACAGAGGATCTTTAAGGCAGTGAAACGACTCTGTCTGATACTATAATGGTAGATACATATCATTCAACATTTATCCAAACCCATACAATGTACAGCAATAAGAGTGGACCCCGACATAAACTACAGACTCTGGGTGATCATGATGTGTCAACGTAGGTTAATCATTGATAACAAATGTGCCACTCTGGTTGGAGGAGTAAATGGAAACTCTCTTTACCTCCCCCTCAATTTTGCTGTGAACCTAAAACTGCTCTATTAAAATGAAAGCTATTAAAAAATTAAAAAGTTGGAAAACCCCAGCACCAAGCCTGGTGCCCAGAGTTCCCTTCTGATATGTATCTGGCAGAATGTGACTATGCCTCTTTATGCCTTCAGTCTACCAAGTAGCTAGACACAGCCCTGATGCTGCAAATTTATTGTGCCATAGTTAAAACATTAAGCCACGCTTAACACCCACAAAGCCTGAGCTCTAATGATAGTCACACTGACAAACTTATGGTCCATTCAGCCCCTCACTGCCAGACAAAAATGTGGGACCGAGCTCTGCAGCCTCGTTACCGGGGCCACAGGGAATCGTCCAGCTCAGGCTAATCCATAGGGTATGCGCTGGTCCTCGGAGTTGCACCAAGACGTCTTGGCCTGAATGCCCTTCCCAGCAACCTACGCCATCAACACCAGCCCAAACCACTCCCATGGTGTTTCCAGGCCACAAAAGCACTTGCTCACATCACCAACACCCCGCCCACCCCACAGCCTCTAAGCAGCCCAGGGAGGAAAAGAGAGTGAGGACTACCAGCCCCTCTATGCACATAGGGACACTAATACCCAAAGACATGTAGAACTCCGCCCCAGGGCCACACAGAGAGTGAGGGACAAGAAATCTGGAAATCCAATAGTCTGACTCCTGTTTCCTTGTTCTTTCAACCCCTCTGTCCTGAGTGGCTTTAAAAAAAAAAAAAATAGGGATGGACTTATTATCGTCAATACTCCTTTTGTATCTCTATTAGTACCAACAAAAATTCAAATTCCTCATTCTTGCCTAGACTCCACAAAGTGCCATCTTTACAATTGTTTTCAATTCCATTTTATGATGTGGGCTTCACCATAAGCCTATCAGGTTGGTACCAGCCTTCACATCTCACAGATTCTGAACCGAGGCCCAGCAAGGTTTCTGGCTGGCCCAAGGTCACATGGAGCATCAGAGGTGGGGGCCATGTCTCCTCCCACGCCAGTGCTCCGTGCTCTCCACCCACCACCTCCCACACCTAAACAAAACTCCCACTCCGGGTCCCTAGAGACCCACAGTTCCTCACCAACTACCTGCTGTTGGAGGTGTCACTCTGTCCCCCGCTCCTATGCCTCTCATCTGGTTGACCTCAGCCCACTGTCTCTGAGGTAACAGAGTCCATGTTCCTGGACAATGGAGCCTCTGGAATCCCCACCAATGTACCCAAATATACCTGCCAAATGTCACCACCATCAGATCATCCTCCACCTCCGCCAAGAGCACAGCTAATGACGCCTCCCAACTAGTTGGGGCATCAGCCGCAAAACAAAGTCCTGAGAATGGGCCAGATAGTGCAAGGAAGTGGCCAATGGACAAAATGTACAGACCCCAGAGTTCTGGGCGGGCCTGGACTCACCTCAGCATTATCCATCCATCTATCACCTATCCACAGCAGCCAGCACCTCAACCTGTTCATTTCTGCAGAGGCCGGTCTAGCTCGGAAGCCTCACCAAGCCCAAGCTTTACCCCAGGCACTTTAGCCTGGGCAGCACAGGCAGATAACCCCCATTTCCAGGTATGCCTGTGGTCACTGATCAAGGGCAAGCCCTTGGGAAACCTTCCATCTCTGAGATGTCCAGCAGACAAGCCTAACCCACGTGGGAAATGCACAGACAATGGTACATGGGGTCATGGTACAGGAAGCTGACCTGGCCAAACGGCTTTGGGCAAGGGGACTGGGGGGAACTCAACAGAGAAGGGGCTGGTTCTCAGGGAGAGACCTGAGCTGACATTGGAGGAGTGGGACAAGGCATGGAGGTAAGAGTCTACAAATATTTGGAAGGTGCAAACACCCAGGAAGGGCAGCATGACCTTGCCAAGTAACCAAATGTTTTAAGATATCAGGCAAAACTCTCACTGTAATTCACTTCTTGTCTTTAACTGAAAGCCTCGCCAAGGATGGAGGAGATGGCCAGATGTTGGATCCCCTGGCAGCACGGAGTGGACATAGAATGTTGGTCAGCCAGCACCACCCTCACAGGACTCCCGGGGATGAGGACAATACAGAGACCCTCCACATCATACTAGATGCTGGGCTTTTAGGGAGGGTGGGAGGAACTGTTCAGTGTTCATCCCAGTCATAGGGGACCCTCACCACAACACAGTCTTCCTGGAGAGAGGCCAACCCCGACAAGCCTCCCGGAATCCCTGAGCTCCTCATACAGATGGCAAAAGCCAGGCCCAGAAAGGGTCAGGGACTTGCCCCAGTCACACCAGGCATGTGAGAGTCAGAAATACTCCTTCTCTCTCCCGATGCCTGGGGTGGGGTAGCCCCCTGCCCCATCAGCAAGGCCTTTGCACTTTGTAGTTTTTCCCTGGGGCCCTGCCCAAGCTATTCAGCTTATTCCATAACAGCTGACAAGTGGCCTCCCAAGTATTTGCGACAAGTGCCCTTTGCTTCATCAATGAAGCTTTGCTGTAAAGGGTCTTCTCTTCCCTAAATATGGTCTCTCCATGGCTGACAGCACAGAGCAGAACGCACACCCAGAGAAAGGACCGGAAAATGGGTATAAAATTACATAATAACGTCTGGTTCACACACAAAGTTCTCTCAACCATGGAGACCCACTGGGAAAAGTCGAGGCAAGATGACCAAAGGTTTGATAGGTCTTTTAAAGTTTTGTTTGGTCGAAATGTTTGCTCTTGTTTTAAAAACTTCTTTGTCGCAGATAAAATTGTTCTCTAATTTGGTCATACATTTGGATTTCATTATTTTCAGAATGTATTCCAGACATCTAAAATTAAACAGATGTCATCAACCCCGTTTAGACCTAAAGACTTGTAACCAAACGGTGACTTCAACCCCAGTGCAATACCGACTTGGAACACTGTGTTTTAGTCATTAGAAGTTTTAAAACTCTGCCCCATTTTTCTCATTTCCTATAATGAGATCTCTTCCCCCTCCTTAAAATACGCCAATTCTTCAAGGGTCAGTGGAAAGTCAAACCGGAGAGTAAAGCAAATTTAAATATGAAAAATGGAAGAGTGAAATATGAAATCCTTATCCACTGAAACCCTTACAGAGAGGCTGAACCTCGGCTTCATCACAGAGGAGGGAAAATGGTACGTGAGAGAGATAGACGTAGTGTGAGCGCAGGAAGGGGATTTGGCTTCTAAAGCCTGAATTGTTTTATCGTTCCTTTTCTGACGGGGATTAGGTTAGTGAGAATCCTCCAAGCCTGCTCAAGGCGTCCTGGGGACAGTTAAGAAGAAAAGACAATTCTTTCTCTCCTCCGAAACTCATCTCCGAGCTCGCCCCCAAATGAATTTGTTAAACGGCATAACCAGGTCGGAGGAAAGTGCCTGTGTGAGACGCCCAGAATTCACAAGCAGGGGTACCTGGCCGTTGGGACGTGCCTGAGCAGTGGGGGAGGGTTATCTGGATCTGGGGTTTGGAGGTCACATTTGGGGTCTGGCCTACTGGGCCACATAACGTCTTCATTACATCAATTTCTTAAGCAAAATGGAAAGAATAAAATTAGAGAAGGGGATGAGAGAGGTCCAGAGAACAGAGGGGACCTTCGCCTCTCCCGTGGTACCTCCACGCGCCCTATTCTGAATGGGGAGGCGGGGCCCCAGCAAGCGGGCCTCCGCCCCTAAGCCCAGTCCCGCCCCCCCCCCACCCCGCCACGATACAGAGCTGGCGTCTCAACCGGGCCTGCTGCCCTCGGGAGCCCATGCCAAACATCGCACTGCCCACTCACCGCCCCACGCCTAAATTCAGCTCAGGCCCCATTTGGCACGCCCTTCCTTCCCGGGCCACGTGCCTGCACGGGACCCAACCCTGGAAAGTGCGGGGAGAGAGGGCGGGAGGGCTCTGAGCCACTAGCCTAAGCTTCCTGAGGCAGCGCAGACTCCCCAGGCCCCTCCCCGCCCCACAAAATCACTCTCTGTCCTCACTGCTCTGCCTGGGGCACCTCTGGGCAACGAGATGGGAACCGAACTTGCTTCTAAAGAGGGGATGGCACCTCCTGGGGCTCCTGGCCCCAAATACCTGTTCCAGGGAGGGTGCTCAGCCCCAGGCCTCAGGGAGGGACATGGCCATGGATCTGCTTCCACGGGGACTCGCAGAATCCTTGTTGGGGTCTGCCGTGGTCACCCCAGAGGGGAGGCAGCCAGACAAAGGAACACACACACACAGAGCCCTCTGAGAGAGGACAAAGTCAAGGGCCTCCTGCGAGGCGGGCAGAAGAAAAACGTGATGCCTTTGAAACACACGAAGGACCCATTTTGGCCCTGAGTTGGACCCGTTCAGTAGGTTCCAAACATAAGAAACCACCCAAAACACCATCCCAAAGCCAGCTGTAAGTTCACAGATGCACTTACCCCGCAAGTCTTGGGCAAGTCAACCTCCCTGAGCCTTGATTCTCCCTTAGGCACCTCGCGGTTGATTTGTAAGGATTTGCTCTCCACGACTGGCAAACAGCTTCGCTGGCGATGTCAGCCTGGATAGAGTAGCCCTGGCTGGCTGTCTGTGGCGCTGTGCTCAGAAGGACCGCGTTCTCGGAGTTCATTGGTGATGTCTGCCTTAACTGTGGGAGGACAGAGGGGGACAGCATTTAGTTCTCTTATTTGCCAACCCAGAATCAACCCATCTTGTTTCACAGATGAGGAAACTGAGGCACAGGGAAGTAGATGATCTCATGCAAGAAGGTCATGTATGAGAATAGAAGATCAAGCATTAAAACATCTTCACACTGGAAAACTAGGATTTGCCAACTGGTCTATTTCAATCCTCAGAGTTCGCTGCATTTGAATAAAGTTAGACTTTTCAAAGCACCTCTAACCCATTTTCTTAGAGTGAGCACGACACACGTAAGCAATGAATCAGGCAGGGGGAGACTGAGGTCAAACAGATGTAGGGACGCTGCAGCTTACACAGACAGCCAGTGACAAACCAGGACAAAACCCAGGCCAACCTGCCTGTCAGGTTGGCATTTTTTACCCACCAATACTGAGACACTGGAGCTGCCAGAGGGTGTTATGCATCTGAGATGGGAGACCGGGGCGGATGCAGAAAGAGAATTAGCTCTTCAAGTCACTGGGGAGTTTGTACACAGTAACAATTTATTTGTGGGAACCACTGAATACCTTTGACATCACTTCTGAGACTTGGAGGTAGAGTCAGCTAACTGAGAAGACACCGTTACCACCAGGGTCCTTGGACCCTACTCCCACAAAGACCTTTTGGCCAGCTAACGCCACTCATTTCTGTAGTAGGTAGCTAATAAAGCTCTCAGTACATACAGCAAACTGCAGTCATGAAAGGGACCAATTAGCTGGTAATTATTTGCTTTACCGAAGGATTGGTTTTTTTCCACCCCAGGGTTCTTATAAAGAGCGAGAGCCCTTCTACTAGCATTTGGGTATAATCCCATCCACAAAGACTCTGAGTACACCAGCCATTCAGAAGCACAAAGCTCCTCATAGGTCAGGACTTGACAACAATCCTGTGTAAAGCACCTGATGAACAACTCCTGTCTGGTCTAAACACCAAACCTGTCAACAAAAATGATCTGGGTAGTAAAGGGAGCACGACCACGGAAAGGATGCCAAGGAAAGTAGGCCTGGGCTCTAAGACAATCCCGAAATGGCAGGCTGGGAATGCGCTGGCCCTTGTTGAACCTCAGAGATAAACACTCATCCCACAGGGGTGGATGGAGTCCCTACCAAGAGCCAGGCATGATGCTAGGCGCAGGATGAAACAGGGAACTAAACCAACAAGAATCCCGCTCTCCTGGAGCTTATAATGTGGTGGCATGTCAAGACAGATGCCAAATAGCCATGCTCATGAATGCCTAACTGTAAACTGAGCTAGGGACTCTATAGGAAAGGAACTCTGGTCTAGGAGAACTTTTAATAAAGGCACCTGAGCTGGCCTGAGGGTCAGGGAAGGCTTTGCTGGAAGTAACTGTTAAGTTGACATCTAAGGGATAAGTGACAGTTAACCAGGCAAACACGGGTAGGGCAGAAAGTGGTCCGGGAAGAGGCAAGAACATGTGTCAGGGCCCTGGGGTAGGAGGGAACATGGTATGTCTGAGGAACTGGGAGAGGCGGCCAAAGTAGATGAGGAGCAGAGAGCAAGGGGCAGCACAACAACAGACAAGGGCTCACAGGGCACCCAAAGGAATTTGGTCTTTATACAAAGGACAATGGGACACCACTGGAGGGCTTCAGCAGGTGAATGCAAGGGTGTTTTGCAGAGATGGCTCTGGGTGCTGAGTGGAGAAAGGACTCAGGAGGGCCAGGTAAGAGTGGGAGGGCAGCTAGGGTGCTGCTGCCGCTGTCCAGGTGAGAGACAAAGGCAGATGGACCAGAGTGGCAGCAGCGAGGGTGGACAGAAAAAGAGGGATTCAAGAGTTACAGGACATAAAGCTACGAAGACGTAGGGCTGGATCCCCCCGGGGGGCTAGAGAGAGGACCTGTCAGGGATGCCTCCTAGGTGTCCAGCTGTGTGAGTGGATGGACAGACACATCCCCTGAGATGAGGGAGCCTGGAGGAGTGGGTGTGCTGCGGTAGTAGGGTCAGAGTGAGTCTTATATTCCTTTGAGACAGCCACGTGGAAATACGGTGCATGCAGGAGAACACACGAGTCCCAGGGGAGGACATGGGCATGTACAGCAATGTGGTTCCTTTCCAAGGGCTGTCCAGGGACAAGTCCCAGGATATTACAGCTCTCTCTCCACGGCCCCTCTCACTTCCTCCTCCTGAACCTTCCTACAAGGGGATTTCATACGGAGATTGCAAGATAGAGCTGCTTGCCACGGAAGTCAGACACCTTCTTACATAAGCAAAATTTCAGTCTTTTTTCCCTAAGGGAACAGCAAGAAAAAAAGAAGCTTCAAATCTGGCCGTGGGGATTAAGTGTAGACACTCAGGAGGACTTCCTGGCTCTGAGGGCGCGACACTGGAATGCAGTAGTAAGCAGGAGTCTGGGCTCTCCTTCCCCTGAGCTCTCTGAGATGGGGGTGGATTGCAGTCTCTTGAGGATGCCTGGAATACAGTCCTGCCAAGACGCAGGGGATTGGACCTGAGGAACCACCGAAGTTCCCTGGGACCAAGTGATTAAGTGCTAGTCACATGAACCCTGTTCACCTGGTAACGATCACTCCATTCATCAAGCATTCCCCACATGCAGAAACGGCGCCCAGGGGCTTTACCCTTATTCCTTCATTTGATCCTCACAACAATGCCCCTTGGTGAGCAGGACCCCATGTGAAAGATGCAGACACTGAGGCTGAGAGAGGTTAGGTAACCCAACTGAAACCACACAGGAAATAAGGTACACTGCTGGGATTGGCACCCTTGACCATCACCGAAGCCCATACTTCTCCCTTCTCCTCGACCCCATCCCCGCTTTTATTAAAGCGCTCTTAGAAACATTACTAACATGGACTATGGACAGGGTAGAAACGATCTGTAACAGCATTTCAATAAAAACTGCATTATAAATATAACAAAAGTTATAACACATATATTATACTACTGGACCCACAGAAGGAAAATTTGCTGTTCTTGACCAGAATAAAAAAAACAGGGAGAAAAATCTGTAAGAAACAGAACCATGTAGAAATAGACAAAAGATAAAGGTCTGTGCATATTTTAAAGGTATTTAATACGTTTTGACAAAGGGCCTTTCAGAAACACTCTGGCCACATGCACCAGCATTATACAAGGGTTCCTACTTCCCCAACGTCATAAGAAAGAAGTTTCTACTGATTTGTAAGAATTTGTATGTTATATCTGTATGATATATGATCATATATCGATCATATGATACAAATGTATTTTCTTGTTTGTGCTTTGTCTTTATGACGCTTTAGATTGCTTTCTAGAAATTCAACTTTAGTAACATAGTTGACAAAGTTGCTTAAATCTATAATTTAAAGCAAAAATCAAAGGATCCGTCACCTGGAAAGACATGTCTTTGCAGGATTTTAATTCTGTTCTCCGTGGTTGACAAACCACCGTGTGTGATGAGTGGCAGGAGAGGAACACTCCAAAGGGAAGCCAGGTCTGTCCCGCCCCTGGGGCTCAGTCAGAACGGTCGCCCTCCCAGTGCACCAGCGTTCACTGGCCTCTGCCTCGGCCAGCACCTGCTGTCCTGCCTCCGGGGCCCTAGAGCCACCTGGCGCTGCTGGACTTTTGCTTGGGAGTCCCCATAGCCTCAGGTGGTAGCACAGCACCCAAACCAGAGGGTCGCACAGGAACCTAGCTGCACCCTTCCGGGGACCACACTCCCTCGATAGGCCTCCCCATGCTCACTCCAGGCCTTTCCCTGACCCGGTTCCCTGTCATGAAGATACACACACGCATGCACAGCACATGTCTCCAAAACAGCAGCTGATCCGAATGGGACCATGTGACTCAGTCTGCTCACAGGCCTGACAATGCAGAGCAGGGAAACTGAGCCCCCCGCTTGCCCTCCACCCCCAAGTGGAAAGAGCGGGAGCCAACGGCATGGCATGCCTGCAAAACACACTTTTCTTTCCCATCACCCTATATTGTGGGCAAGGGGCACTAGGGAAAAGCCGAGATGCATATGCTCCCCTGTCCCCAAATGGCTGCAGACGGGCCAGCCCTTCCACAGCACCCCCACACTTCCCTTTGTGTCACCCCAAGACAGCAGGCAGTTGCTGCAGAGGGACAAGACCCTCTAGGGAAGGAGCAGTGCCCTGGGGTGAGTCCCTCCCCACTGGCCCCCCCCAAGCTTTGCTGAAGCAGCTGCTCCTGCTGGGACTTCAGAGCTTACAGTCGGAGAAGCTCTGTGGGTGATGGGTTCCAGTGCCCCAGAAAGAAGCTTCCCCAGGTCGGGGCTGGGGGACTCTGGTCACTAGTCTTCTTGGCTGAACCAAGGGCCGTTCTCTCTCAGAAACGGGGCCTCTGAAGCCCCCTTTTGACCCTGCAACCGTCTCCCTCCCCCTTCCCCATGCTGCCCAGCTATGCAAACACAGACATGTTTGGGGGAAGAATGGTGCTCATATTTAATAACCCTCAAATCTGGCTCCACATGTGGCTATTGTTAGGTAGATTTAAATAGCAATTACAGAGGTACCTCCTTCCTCCTCAGCAACAATCTAGGCCCTTAATCCAGCTAAGACCCAGAGAGTTTAGGGTTGAGCTCACCGAGATGAAGGTACCAGCTTAAGCAGTGCCTGCTCCAGGCTGGGGAAGCTGCAACAGGACAACGGCTCTCCCCAGATTCATTCCTTCTTGCCAGCAAAAAAAAAAAAAAAGGAAGGTGGGGGGCAAAGAAGGGACTGCCTGGCTGAAGTCTCCATGATAATTCAGCTTCCAGAGGATTCACATGGAAAGTCTGCAGAAATGTTTGAGCTGAGAATTCAAAAAGAAAGGCAACATGGCCCCAGGGCAGCTGAAGCTCAGGCTGAGATGGGCCGTGAGGTCTCCCTCCTTCTAGAACCCTGTAGCCCCTGGTTCCCTTATCTCAACAGAGACAACCCAAATGCCTCAGCTTGGTATTCAAGGCTGCCCACTGTCTGACCAGAGTAGGAAAAAGTTTCCATAGGGGAAACATCACTGGGGAGATAGGAGGGGATGTGTTGGAAGAACCAGATGAGGAGCCTTGAGGGTGCCATTTGCATTTCCACCCCCTGAACCTTTGCTCCTGCCAGGTCGCCTGCCAGGAATCCCTCCCCTCCTATAAAGTCCAGCTTTAAGATCCCCACTGCTTCCCTGGACTCAGTCTTCCGTGTTCGCGCCCGTGCTGTCTGCACAGGCTTGAGGGGCTCACGGTGCAGACAGTTTATCCTCTGGGGACGGTATCCCCTACCCCAGTTGGGTAAGAGGCCCAGAAAGACAGAGGCTGTGACTTCCCTCTGCTGGCCTGGGCCGGCTCCATCAGGCCAATCCCTGCCCTCTGAAAACGAAGCCCTTCCTCCCTGTCCCAGTGTCAGGGGAGGGAGTAAGCTCCCCACCCCCGGAAGCCCTCCCACGGGGCTGGGAACCCCTTGCTGGGGAAGGTGAGGGACACCAGGTGATTCCCCAGTCCCCGTTGGCCCTGGAGGCCTATGACTGTCTGGTGAATCAACACCTCTCCAGCTACTCATCCTTTCAAGTTTGGATTTTCTCATCCAAGTTTTCTGACTATAATTTAGTTCTGCTGTATCACAAAACAATAATGAAAACCATTTGGTGTCAACTATCATCTTGGATAAAGACCCATTTGTGTCTAAAGGGGTAAAGGGACTGCAGCCAGCATTTACTGAGGGCCTCATCCCTGACAGGCGGGCACCTTGCTGGGACTCACACACTCCTTCCTGCAGAGTCTAAGAACAATGGCTTTGCGTAGCCCAGACCTGGATGTGAATCCCAGCTTCTCAACCCAATGGCTGTGTGACCCTGGGCAAGTTATTTCATTCTCCAATCCTTAATTTCGTCATCAGCAAAGTCACAATAACACTAATACCAAGTTGAGGGGATTGTCGTGATGACTGAATTAAATGAACTCATGCAGTCATTCTCTAAGTGTGGTCCTGGGACCAGCAGCCTGGAACTGGTTAGAAATGCAGATTCTCGGGTCCACCTTAGTCCTCCTGGATGGGATCCTCTGGAGGTGGGACTCAGCAACCTGCTTGCACAAACCCTCCGGTGATTGTGATGCACTCAAGGTGGAGCGTCACTGAGCTATGGGTGGAAGGTGCTTAATGACAAGCACCTGGCAAGCAAGCTGTAGTCACCACTGCAGGAATCGCCATCTGACTCCCTCCCCTCTCCCCTGCTGGACCCGAGGCTCAGGGAAGTTAAGTCAATTCTCCAAAATCAAACAGCTAGAACCTGCGCAACATGACTCTGGAGGCCACAGCCTTCCCGGCACACACTAGTGTCTTCCATTTAAAGCCTGAATCCTAAAGCAAAATAAGTCCTGCCCGTGTTTTCCATGGTGGTAAGCGGAGGCTAGTATGGGTAACAGCTATAAACACTTTATGTAAACCTGCAAGGAAAGCAAAGAGCCTAAGAATAGGAAGGACCCTTCCAAAAACATGAGGGTGCGGAGCCTCTGTGGCCAGAGGTGACCCCATTTATCCTCAGGAATAAAGGAGCTGGGATACACAAGCCAAGGGTTCTCCAGGACACAGCTGCTGGATGCACTCAGGAACACCCGGGCGCCTTCACGGCACTAGCAGTAGATATCTGAGCTGTGCAAGTCAAGGCACCTATCTCTTTAAGTACTTTTCAAACATTAAATGGAAAGTACAATTATCAGCTAGTCAAGAAACTTTACTTTCTCCCCAGGACTCAGTTTCTCCGCCTGCAAAGAGGGTGGGCAACAAGTGCTGTTTCCCCTTTACATCTGCAACGTGGGCTGCAACCTCTGTGCTTTCTGTGCCTTAGAGCAGACCTCCTCCTCCTCCCAAGGACCAGGCCTCCTCAGCTCACACCCCACAGAGTCTGGGTGTGGCATGCACCTACTGTGAGGAGGGCACTGGACACATCTGCAGCGAGAGACCAAACGAGCCTGAGCCCCAGGCTGCAGGTGGAAAGTGGAGGGCTGGTTTCTGGGAAACCGTTTTGCAGAGAACTCACTGAAGCCACTACCCCTGTGGCTGCCGTTTCCCATCTCACCATGTCACCCCAAATTAAAGACCCATGTGGGGTCCTCTTTGCTTCCAGGAGACGGTCCAAACTAAATTTCACCTGCCCCAGCACTCAGCACAAGGCCTGGCAAGCACTAGGCTCCCAATAAATGTAACAAATGTACCAAAAGCACCTAAAGCAACATTCTCAGTGTACCGCATCCCCTGCCCCCATTAAACCTCCCTGCCTCAGCAGAGCCCGCTAAGCTCCTCTGCTCTCCAGACTGTCACAGGGCCTGCGATGCCACCCTGAGTTGTTCTTAGCTCGCCTTCAACTCTCTACACTCCAGACACCTTGGTGTCTTTTAATTCCACAAGGAAACCAAGCTCTGCCCAACCTCAGGCCCTTTGCATATGCTAGTCTCTCTTCTGGAATGCTCTCCCCCCTATTCTTCACTTGGCAGATTCCCTCTCAGTCTTTAGGCCTCAGCTTAAAAGTCACCTCTTCAGAAAAGCCACTCCATCTAGACTAGGTCTCTCCTGTTTACCCTACCTACACTTTGTTTCTTTAATAGCACTCTTCACAACAGGCTGTTATTTTTTAGTCTCTTGTGTTTTGTCCAGCTATGCTCCCCCTCCAATGAAATGTCAGTTCCAGTAAGTCGGGACCACCTCTTGCTCACCCCTGTCTTCCCAGTGCCTGGCACACTGTAGATGCAAAATAAATATTTTTAGAATGGGTAGGTGAATGAATGAGTTCCCAGAGAGAAAGACAAAAAAGCAATACTAATGATCTAAAATGAATGAGGAGAGAGACAGCATCCTTGGTTGCAGGAGGTGAGGGGTACAGGCAGGGCAGGCACCTGCCTCCTTCACACAGCCCGGCTGGGGGCAGACAAGACTGCCACGGTGGGTTCTGGGCCTGCAGCAGGTGGACAGAGAGTGGCACTGGAGAGCTCGCCATAGACTGATGGTGACATTCTGCCCCGTTACCAGCTAGCCCCACACCAGGGCACCTCAAACAGCCACTGGGCCATGACCGCTATGTGCAGGCTGGGGGCTGGGCCCAACGGGAGGAGACTTTTCCCTTCCCAGCCTACCTGTTCTCAAGGTCTGTTGTGAGTCAAGGCTGGTGGCAGGAGATGGGGAAGGACACCCAGAAGATGGAAACAGCCATCAGCACTGCGTTGGCTCCACCAAATAGGTCCCCAACAGGAGACTGGTCTCATTGTGTGTCCCCCGTTGGAAAACAACTCAGCTCCTGGGTGGGGTGGGGGACACCTAGAGAGAACATGAGACCCTGTGCCCAGCCCCCAGGATAGACCCCAGTCAGTGTTTCCAGTTTGTGAGTTTCCCGAAGCCGATGTGTGCCAGACCGGGCTGGGTGATCATCCTAACGTTTGCCTTTCATGGGCGTCTGAGCTTCTCCTTCCCAGCCTTATATTTGAAACAAGCCGTGATGGATGTTCACGCTGATAGGAAGACTAACAGCTGGCCGCCATTTATTTATGCAAAGAAGCCAGTGCCGGGAAAGACTTCTGCATACCACACCGCCAACTAAAGACGATTCTGCTACCCCACACAGGCCTGCTGCCAGTGGCTTCCCACCAAACCAGAGCCATTGCTTCCCCATGGGCTTCTCCTGGATGGACGGGATGAGGATGAGGAGGCGTCTCTTCCTGTTCCTGTCCTCACTCACTCTGTGGCCTTAGGCCAGAGTATTTACACAGCGGCTTTGACTGCTCACAGCCAGTAAGGTCTGTTAGTTGGATGTAAATAGCTCTCAGCTCTTCAAAGGCCAAGGCAAGCCATTCTGTGAGTTCTGAGTCAGCCCTGCCAGGGTCTCGCATTTCAAGCCTTATTCATCTTCTTGATAACTTCCATAAAGGGCCAACATAGCTTTTTGCTATGCCAAGCCTGCCAACAGCACCCCCAGTGGGACTGTCACAAGAAATTGGCATTCGCTGAGCTCCTACTACATACACAGCTCTGTCCCAGTTACTCTGGGAGGGAAAAAAGAGCAGAAAACACATTCACTATTTTTTTAGGGAGCCAGGCACACACGGGCCGGAAATATTGTGGGTCAAATCACACAGAAACCCTAAGAAACGCACGACAGAGTTCAGGGATGGCAGGGTGAACCAGGAGGGAATAGAGCCCAGTGGCCAAGGACATGGCCCTGCTGTCAGAGAGACTGGACCGGGGTGTGAATTCTAACTCTGCCTCTTCCCACCTGCACGACCTGGGGCAAGTGTCTTAAACTTTTTGAGCCTACGTTTCCTCTTCTGTAAAATGTAAGTAAGACTAGTGATCATAGGGTTCTTGTGAGGACTAAATGAAATAGTATATGGAAAGCACTTAGCACGGTGCCTGGCAGAGAGTAAGCACTCAAGGAGCATCAGCTGTGGTTTATTGTGAGAGAAGCTTTCTGCAGAAGGCAAGTTTTGAGGCTTTGGTAGAAGTATGAGACGGAGACCCATTCCCTAGCTTGCCATCCTGCCCTTGTCGGGTGGTGACATTGGCTCATGCTGCCTCTCTGATCTGAAGTCAGAGGAAGAGGGAAGCATCAGCTACTGGTCCTCCAACCATGGAAAGAAAACTCCAATACCAAGAGACACTCAGTCTTTCAGGAAAAAGAAGTACAAATCCCACGGCAACTTAGCCCCTTAGAAATAAACAACCAAAAAGCACAATGTGAGACAATTCTTGGTCTGGGGTAGACTGAGCCATGCCTGTGGGTCAGGACACAGGCGTGATGTGTGCAGGGAAACAGCACACCTCTTGGCAACACTCCTATTGTCTTGACTGCAGAGAGGAGCTTGGAGGAGGGGGGCACAAGCCCTGTCCCCTGACAGGGAACTGTCACTGGCTTCCACTTCAAGCTCTTTCCCACCCTTTGTCTCCGAACACCTTTACAACTACCATGATGGGGGGGGGGTGGCAGGTGGAGCAGGTATAAGTATCATCTGCAGTTTATAGAGGTAAAACTGAGAATCAGAGAGGTTAAGCAACTTGCTCAAGGTCACATAGCAAGGCTGTGGCAAACCTGGAACTCAAACCCGTCTTCCAATGCCTGATCCAGTCCTGACTCTCCTTACCTGACTTTCTCCCTAGCAGTCCCAGCTGCCAAAAATCAGAACTGTTTGGACAGTTCAAGTATATACTACAACACAAAAAACCTTCAACCAACCCTGAGACTCCATGGGAACAAACAACATATTACATATGGCCACTTCCCAGATGTTCCCAGGATGGCAAGAGAGTCTCCAGGGTTAAGACAAGTTCTCAAGAAGGAAGCAACTTAAACTGTTGTCAAGGGGTAAGGGCAAGACACTATATTGTGTCCACATTGTGGAATACTATCAGCCACAGAGAAGAATGAGGTTGACCTTGAAGTACTGGTATGGAAAGAACACCTGGACAGGACATGACCCCAAGGATATTAAAAAACAATGAAAACAAAACCACTGGATTCATAAACATATATGCAAATTCACAAAAAAACATCTGGCAAGACCCACACTCAATGAGATATCTTCCATGTGCCCCTGCGGATCCCCTCTCCACTGTGCTCCAGCCTGCTCCGTGTCCTGGGAGACTGACCTGAATGAATGCCATCAGTGGGTGGCCTTGCCTTCCAGCCAATGCTGAGCACCAGCACAAGATCAAAGGAATGGAGGAGAATGAGACTGGAGTATTTATTCTCCCAGTTTCCATCTATGGAGTTTCCAAAACTGGCCACAGCCCTCAACCAAAGGTCCCGGCTCCTTTCAAGGTGCCCCACTCTCTTCTCCCCGGGTTTGGTTTCTTGGGCCTAAAGGTGAGAAAGACTTCCCTGGGGTGCTGCATGATGCTTTGTGGCTTCCCCTCATGTGACTTTATGTATTGCCTCTCTATTAAAAAACTCCTCAAATTATCCTAGTTAGAATGTGCCATCTGTTTCCTCCTAAGACAAAACCCAAACTGGTAACAGTGGTTAACTGCGGTGGGGAATGGGGGAAAGGAGGGATGAACACCAGTATCTGAAGCTTAGAGATCTATAGTGACTTTAGCCTTTTCAGTAATGATGTGCTGCGTGTTTGCTTTTTATAGTAAAAATTCTAAGCATATACAAAAATGGAGAGAACACCACCACAAGGTCCCAGGTATCCACTGCCCAGCCTCAATGACCATCAGCCCATGACCAATCTTGTTTTAACTATGGCCCCCCAGCCACTCCCCACCCCATATTGTTTTAAAGCAAATCCAAGACATCGCATCACCAGTAATGTTTTAACTTTGTAAGAAAATTATATTTCTATATTGCCTGAGTAACTAAAAATTGATTAAAAACAAAGGAATTCTCAAAGCTATAACTTCTGTGGGTGAGAAGACTCTGTCCTTGCTTTGAGTTTGTGACCCTATCATGGTTTTTTCCCTGCCATGTGTCCTAGAACCATGGCTCAGAGGCTGGCCCCTTCAGTGGGCTGGGGGCCCAACTAGCTCTGGATGTCCTTGCCAACCTGTTCTAAATGTGGAGGATCCCATTATTAATACAAAACCACAGGAATACCTCCCATCTGAGCATCAGTTTTTAGGTTGTTTGGCCTAGTTTTTTGTTTCTATTCCTATTTTAACTTTTTATTGAAGTACAGCTTTATGTTCACGAGCTCCATTCCACATTGTTGCAAATAGTAGTAGGTTTCTCATTTTCATTGCAATATATAGTATTCTACTGTGTGAATTTATACCATAATTCATTTATCCATCCTACTCTTGATGGGAATGTGGTCATTTCCAGTTTGTAGCTGTTACAAATGGTGTTGTTATAGACATCCTAATACCTGTCTTTCAATGTTCGTATGCTTGCATTTCTGTTGGGTATACACCTACTAGGGAAAGACTGGGTCATAAGAAGGCATATGTTTAACCTTGATAGACACAGTTATGCAAAGTATATATGATTTCTGGTATTCAATATCCTTGCCAACAGTTGGGTATTTTCTGGGTTGGTTTGTTTGTTCCACTTCAGTCATTCTGGTATATGTGGTGTTATCTCACTGTGGTTTTAATTTGTATTTATTTGATGACTAATGAAGCTGAATACTACTTCATGTGCTTTTGGGCCATTTGGATATCCTCTTTTATGAAGTATCTTTTCAGGTCTTTTGTACATTTTCCTAGTGAGCTATCTTCTTTTTCTTATCAATTTGCAAAAGTTATTTATATATTCTGGATGCAAGTCATCTGTCAGATATAGGTTTTGCAAATGTCTTCTTCCATTCTATAGACTGCCTTTTCACTTTCCTAATGGTGTCTTTTGATGAACAGAAGTTTGTATGTTTAATGTCGTCTAATTTATCAATTTATCTTCTTGTATGGTTAGCAGTTTTGTGTCTTGTTCAAGAAATACTTGCCTTGCACTGCTCTCAGTTTTTACAAAGATTCTTTTAGGAGAAAAAAAAAACAAAACACCTACTGAAAATTGAGTAAGGAAAGCCCTAAGAGACTAGTGGAGACAGCAAAACAGCAGCTCCAAGAAGCAAAAGGTGTGCAGTTGCCTCATTAGAAAGACAATTCTCGGGCTTCCCTGGTGGCGCAGTGGTTGAGAATCTGCCTGCTAATGCAGGGGCCACGGGTTGGAGCCCTGGTCTGGGAAGATCCCACATGCCGCGGAGCAACTAGGCCCGTGAGCCACAATTACTGAGCCTGCGCGTCTGGAGCCTGTGCTCCGCAACAAGAGAGCCCACGATACTGAGAGGCCCGCGCACCGCAATGAAGAGTGGCCCCCGCTTGCCACAACTAGAGAAAGCCCTCGCACAGAAACGAAGACCCCACACAGCCATAAATTTAAAAAAAAAAAAAAAACTACCATTAAAAAAAAAAGTTTAAAAAAAGAAAGACAATTCTCTTGTTAGCAGCCACTTGTCAGAACCAAGGCTCTTCTCACCTGTAAAGACTTACCTTGGACTGAACTCATCTCCATCAAGAGAAAAATGTAGAGCTTAAGAGTATTTCTTTTGATGCTTAAAAAAAATTACTGGATACTTAGCAATATGCCAATGACCAGCAAAGAAAATGAGAGCAGGGGTTCTTGAACCATAAGGAATAGTAGAAAAATGCCAGCATTAAAATTGAAATGGCTTTCAGAGAATAAGTGTTTTTAGGAAGAGCAATTATATTTCTATAGGGAACCCCTCTCCCACAAGAGGTTCATGTCCTATGCTGTATGAAAAGATTTCTAAAAACTTCGACTATGGGGCATTTCTCCCACTGAAAATAATAAATGAAAACATGATTAAAACAGTTAGTGGTCTTATTGTCACCAAATATGTTAATCCAAGTAATTTTTAAAGTATTTGTTGAAATGACAAAAGTTCCTTTAAAATCAGTATTTTCACTGTTTATTCAGCAATAAGTATGGAAGGTAATTATGGCCTCCTAAATCCAAACCTCTCCTCACATCTAAAACCAAAAACAAGAAACACACAAACAAAAAGCTAAGATTGACAAGGAAAAAAAAAAACCAACAAGAAAAAATTTCTACACATGACCCACGCCTTCAATGTTACAAGGTACTAGATAATACTATGAACCTCAAATTACAGTTAAGTAGAGAAATAAGCACCAAATTCCAACAGAGCACCTACTACTGCTGCAAGTTTGTGAGTATAGACAGCTAAAAAGGGGAGTCTTAAGAAATTCCATGAGGAAAAAGGAGAGGCAAGTGGAGGACATAGATAAATCATAGACAGAATCATCCCAGAAAGGAAAAGTCCAACACTAAAGTCTATTATACCTCAATAAAGCTGAAAAAAAAAACCCCACTAAATACAGAACAATGAACACAAGTCTGAAACTTAGTAGTTCACAATACTGGCTACAGGAAAGGTACTTGAAAATGAGTATGGTTAGAGGTGGCAATGATAGAGAATTATGGCTTCTAGAAGAAGAAAGAAATAAATAAAGAAGAGGTGCTGCCCCTTAGAGGTGTGACAGTAAAAGAAAAAAAAAAGTGGGGGGGGGGTGAAACTAAGACTCTTGCAGAAAAAAAGAGAGAGAGCAAGCAACCAACCATTCCTCCTCCCCCCCACCTCAGCACTATCCATTCAATAAATTGCACTTCACTATACTGACAGAAGAGGGCACTCTTGAAACAGGAACTCTCTCTTTAAAAATGCCTAGAAGTGGGAGGGGAAAAAATCAGACTAATGCCATACTTAGCTACTATAAGAAGAAAAGATAAAATATGAATAAGAACATTTTAGCTAAAGAAAATTTTCCCCCTCCAAAAAAATCAACCATGAAGCAGAAGAAAACTATAAAGTAACATTTCAAGCTGAATTAAATATTATCAATTTGAAGATTAAAAAAAAACTAGATTCACATATAAAAACTAAGAATACAAGAGGAGCCCCCAAATCAGGAAGAAATGCAGTGAAAGTTGATCAAATTCAGGAAAAAAAATTGAAGAAAAAGTCAAAACTATCTCAGAAATAAAGAATAAATTACAAGGTACCCACAAGAGAATAGGTCCAAATAAAAAGTTAATAAGGGACAATGAAGAAAGGTAGTAAAACAAAAAACAGAATGGAAATGAGTTTAAAAAGAAGTAAAAAAGATCAAAGAGAAAGTAGTTGAAATGGAAGGCAGGCGAAGAAGGTCCAACATATGTATGATTGGAGTCCATGAAAAAGAAAAACAAAACAATGGAACAGAAATAGTATTTAGAAATATAATCCAAGAAAACTTTCCAGAAATAAGATCTTAAATCAACATATT
Organism: Balaenoptera acutorostrata; assembly: GCF_949987535.1. Lineage (NCBI taxonomy): Eukaryota > Metazoa > Chordata > Mammalia > Artiodactyla > Balaenopteridae > Balaenoptera > Balaenoptera acutorostrata. Next base: position 120,934,872 of record NC_080065.1, on the reverse strand, counting down.
GAAGACGCCCCTGTGTGCTTGGAAAACTGATCTCGAATGATCAACTCTGAGATGTTTCCTTGTAAAACTATTAGATTTTAATGACAAAGAAAATGTCCTCAGAACCTCTATGCAAATGCATCAAATTCTTATGCAGGTGAGAAATTTGGATTGGCATAAGACTTCCGGAGAGCAACATAAACAACAGGGCCAGAGTGAAACAGCATTTTCAACACACAAGGAAAGAGAGTACAAGCCAAGGATTTTATATCTAGCCTTCATCCAACCAAGCTTTACCCAACCAAAAGATAACAGGGAGCTTCAGCAAAGGGACTGATGGTGATCACTTGATATATTTAATTATAGAGCTAAGAATAACAAAAGGTGGGGTCATGGTAACAGAAGGATATATAAACATTATGTGTTCTGACCAAGCAGAAAGAATGCAACCTTAAAAATGGGATCAAAGGGGAAAGTAAAATATGACCACTGATTGTTGTTTAGGTAATAGGTGGGAGTCAAAGTATATCATTTAAAACTGACAGACCATATAGTAAAAGCTTAAGAAAAGGATGGATTAAAGGCAGTATAGGAGGTATAAATGCAAAGGCAACCACCAGATCAAAAATACAAACCTTTCTGAACACCAAAGAAATTTTTAGACCATAATGGAAATACATCACACTCAGAGAAAGAAACTCAATAAACATAACATAATACACACAGTCCTAAGGCAGCATCTCAGCCTATTACTTAATGGGGAAACACCAGAGGCATTCCCACTGAAGTTAGAACAAGACACAGATGCCCACTTTTCCACTGCTAACATTGTACTGGAAGTATTAGCTAATGCAATTAGGCAAGAGAAAATAATAAGAGTCTTGAGAATTGGAAAAGAATAAGGAAAGCAAACTGTACTGCAGAGGACATGATAGTATACCCAGAAAACCTAGAGAATAAATAACAAAACTAACTCAGAATTGCTCAAAAACTTTGATCTCAGAACCCCTTTACACCCTTAAAAATTGTTAAGGACCTCAAAGAGCTTTTATTTATGTGCGTTATATCTATTTATATTTACTAGATTAGAAATTAAAACTGAGAAAAATTTAAATATTTATTAACTTAAAAGTAAACACTAGGGAGATGCAAGAGGGAGGAGATATGGGGATATATGTATACATATAGCTGATTCACTTTGTTATACAGCAGCAACTAACACAACATTGTAAAGCAATTATACCCCAATAAAGATGTTAAAAAGAAAAGTAAACACTAATAAACATGTTAACATAAAGAGCATTTTTTGAAAAATAAGCATAAACAAAAACTTCCAGTGAGAATGACATTGTTTTACATTTTTGCACATCTCTTTCTTGTTGAGCTTAATAGAAAACAGCTGGATTTTCATATCTGCTTCTGCATTCAGTCTGTTATTATATCACACATTATGTAGCCTCTGGAAAACTCCACTATACACTCAAGAGAGAATGAAGTTAAAAGGGCAAATTATGTCTTATTATTATGAAAATTATTTGGGCCTTGTGAATCCACTAAATGTGTTTTGGGAACCTCAAATGTACTGAGACCACATAGTGAGAGCTATTAAATTAACTCAAACAATAAAATAATTCATCAAGGTAGTATGATATAAAATAAATAGCAAGAGTCAATAGGCTTCATAAGCACAAATAAAAACCAATCATGGGGCTTCCCTGGTGGCGCAGTGGTTGAGAGTCTGCCTGCCGGTGCGGGGGACGTGGGTTCGAGCCCTGGTCTGGGAGGATCCCACATGCCATGGAGCGACTGGGCCCGTGAGCCACAATTACTGAGCCTGTGCATCTGGAGCCTGTGCCCCGCAACCAGAGAGGCCACGACGGTGAGGGGCCCGCGCACCGCGATGGGGGGTGGCCCCCGCTTGCCGCGGCTGGGGAGGGCCCTCGCGCGGGGGCGAAGACCCAACACAGCCAAAATAAATAAATTAATTAATTAAAAAAAAAAAAAACCAATCATATGATGTAACAGAAGAGAAACCTCCCATTTACAATAGCAGTAGAAAAGATAAAGTACTTAAGAATAAATCTAACAAATATTCAAAACCCTTATGAAGAAAACTATAGCACACTCCTAAAAAACACAAAAGTTGACTTGAACTAATGGAAAAGATATCCTTTGTTCATGGTCAGGATATTCCAACATCGTTAAGATGTCAGTTCTTCCTAAATTAATTTATAAACTTAATATGATCCCAATAAAAATTCTAAACAGATTTTTTTTTCTGTAGCTGGACAAAGTGATAGTAAGGTTCATATGGAAAAATTAATGTGTAAGAATAGGTAGGAAAACAGTGAAAAGGGAAGTAGCCCTACCAGATAGTTTTAAATATTACAAAGCCTCTAGAATTAAAACAGTGTGATAATGGCACATAAAGAGACAGATGAATGGAAGAGACTACAAAGTTCAGAAATAAACCAAACTACCTGTGGAAATCTAGTACATGATAAAGGTGATATCTCAAATCACTCAGGCAGAGATAGCTTTTGTAATAAAGGGTACTGATACACTGGATAGACATTTGGGAAAAAAATTAAAATTTAATCCATTCCTTACATTACATGCAAAAATAAATTCCAAATTGACTAGAGGTCTAAGTGTGAAAAACTAAATTACACTACTACTAAAAGAAAATGAGTGAATTCTTCTATAAGAATTATGAATCAAAATACAGATGAAATCAAATTTAAAAAATGATAATTTTGACTACCAAATATTTTTTAAGTTTCCCATGGCAACAAAACACCACAAGCAAAATCAAAAGACAAACGCCAAACTGCAAGTAAATATTTGCAACGTACATCACATGTAAAAGGCTAATATACCTTAAAAAGACTCCCCAAAATCATATAGGAAAATGAGCAAAGACATAAACAGACAATTCATCAAAAAGACTTAAGAATGTTTCTGAAACCTATGAAAGATGTTCAACTCCATGCATAATCAGAGAAATGAAAATCAAGATTTCACTGAGATACTATATTTCATCCATCAGATTGGCAAAAATTCAAAATCTTGACATACAGTCTGTTGGCAAAGCTGTAAGGAAACAGGTATTCTCATACACTGCTGGTGGGAATGCATTTTGCACAATTCCTATGAAGAGGAATTTGGAAAACTAACAAAAGTATGTCTTTATTTACCTTGATCCAGCAATCCTACTTCTAAAAAATTACCCTAAAGATACATCTCCCACAATAAGCATATACACAAAGTTTATTCACTGCAGCATAATGTTGGAAACTACCTAAGTTCTTAAACACAGGAAACTGGTTGAAAATAAACTTATGTTACATACATACAATGGAGTAAAATATGCTGCTGTAAAAAAGAATGGGAAAGATCTTTATGAATTGATATGGAGTGATTTCTAGAATATATTGTTAAAAGAAAAAAGCAAGATGCAAAAGAATACTTATAGTACACTACCTTTTGTGTAAGAAAAAAGGAGAAACAGGAAAACATATGTGTTTGCTGATTTTTGCAAAAAAACAAGCACACTAAGGAAAAAAAACAGAAAAAAATAAAATTGGTTACATCTGAGGGATAGGGGAGGAAACCGAATGAAAGGGGTATGGAGAGGTGTGACACTTCTCTGAGCATACTTTTCGTATAGCTTGGACTTTTGGAAGCATATTAATATTCTACATAATCAAAAATAAAATTAAATCAACACAGATGAGGGGAACAAAAAACTAAAATTGAAAGCAAGTGAACCAAACTGTATTTCTGATCAATCTAATCATGAGAAATCATCTGACAAACCCTAATTGCGAACCACACTGAAGAGGAAAGGAAATAAGAAGTAATCCAAGTAGTTTTTTTTTTTTTTAAAGGAATTCCTTTATTTTTATTATTTATTTATTTATTTATTTATTTTTGGCTGTGTTGGGTCTTCGTTTCTGTGCAAGGGCTTTCTCTAGTTGCGGCAAGCGGGGGCCACTCTTCATCGCGGTGCGCGGGCCTCTCACTATCGCGGCCTCTCTTGTTGCGGAGCACAAGCTACAGATGCGCAGGCTCAGTAGTTGTGGCTCACGGGCCCAGTTGCTCCTTGGCATGTGGGATCTTCCCAGACCAGGGCTCGAACCCGTGTCCCCTGCATTAGCAGGCAGATTCTCAACCACTGCGCCACCAGGGAAGCCCCCAAGTAGTTTTTTAAACAAAGTATGTTGACTATACACCCTCAGTCTAAAGGAAAAAAGACATGCAAACTAATTGTGAACTCTTTGAATTAGGCTTGTTTTTCATAGTGGTATGGGTGTAGCCATTGTGAAACTATTTTATGTATATTGTAGGACTGAAGATATGAGTAAATTGTGATGTTGTTGGGAGCCAGGGTTCTCACTGCAGAAGAAGGGAGATTCAAATATGGGATGAGGGGAGGCAATGAAGAACATGTAGGGATGGAATGGATTTGAGGGCAACATCGTGGAATCATGGGAAAATATGTATTTTATATACATATATGTACATAAAATTTCAAATACATATACATATATGTATATATAACTTCAAATATGTATATGTACTTATTTCTACATTTTAAAGCTAGGATATATAAGTGTGTGTGGGTTTCCTATATTTGAAGGGGTCTAGAAGCAATGACACTTCGTAGCATTGGGCATACCTACTGTCTAGATCTTGCTATTTAAATATCATTCCCCACTAAAAGGAACCCGGCTTCCTTAGCAAAATGCCTGATTCCAAGACTATGACAAGGAAGGTACAAGGTAAGCCTGGAACATCTTGTTAGTGCCAGAAAGCAAACTCAAAATATTGATGATAGCATGTCAAAAGGACACAGGAGCCAAGCTGGAAGGCAATCTCACTGTCTACATCCAGGACAATTTCAGCATCAAAATAAATATTGATAGTATAGCTTATAACCCATAGAATAAAATAGGCATCTACGAGCCTATACTGAGGAGGCAGCAGCAGGAGAAGGAGAAGGAGAAGCAGAAGCAGAAGCAGAAGCAGAAGGGAGGGGAGGAGGAGGGAAAGGAAAAAGGAAAGAGGGAGGTTTGGGGAAAAGGATGGTAGGCTCTTCATCAAAGGAGAATGCGAACTGATAAATGTGGAGAAAGTATTGGGACTGGAAAATCACCATTTTATGACCAACATAGTAAAGACTGGTTGGAGAAGGGATCATTGATGGATGCTAAATTCAGGGTGGAGGGGATTTGACGAGGAGCAGGGTATTTGCATGTCAGAGTGTCTCCTCACAGACCACTTATTAGTTACAAGGGAGAAAAGTAACTACAGTTGACCCTTGAGCAACACGAGTCTGAACTGCACAGGCGCATTTACACGCAGATTTTTTTTGATAGTAAACACTACGGTACTCCACGATCCATGGTGTGTTGAATTCAAGGACGGGAAACAGCGGATACAGTGGAACCACGCATACAGAGGGCCACCTATAAGTTATATGCAGATTTTTGCTGAGTGGAGGGTGGGCACCCCTAACACCCATGTTGTTCAAGGGTCAACTGTATATAATGTAGTAACTAGACAACACCTTGACCAGGAAATCTAAGTGAACATCACCAACACGGGGCAGGAAAGCAGCATGTGCCTCCAGCTATGACACCCTGAACGGAGGCTGCAGCCCAGCCAGAGCTCGCTAATCTGAATCTAATCATGGGAAAACATATGACGAACCCAAAACTGAGGAATGTTCTGCATTTTGACCTGTTCTTCAACAAAACATCAGTGTCGTGATAGACAAAGAAAGGCTGAAGAATGGTTCCAGATTGAAGGTTGTTTGAAAGAGACCTGACAACTAAATGCAATATGCGCTCACGGACTGGATCCTGTACTGAAAGGAAAAACGGTGAACAGGGACTGTAGACACAGGGAGAGGGTTAACTATTCAATGGCAAAAGTCTTCCAATTCTGAAGGAAGTTTATGAAATCTTAATCTGGCAAATGTCCCAACGTATTCTTCCCCACGGCCATGTCACCTTCACTAATGATAGGCAGGTGTTCCAAGGAGGGCAGCCGTCCAGGGCCCGGAGAGGGCAGCCCCAGACTCCCGGACTTGAGTCTGCCAAAGAGTATGTATGACTTAAGTGCTCCCAGGCTTCAACAGTGGATGCACTTGGCAAGAACCCCAGAGGACCTCCTGGAGAAGCCTTGGCCATGGTGGAGGCCTGGAATCAAAGGGTGTGGCCTTCTTCTGACCCTCAGCCAGAATGGACATGGCCCAAAGGGCAAAAGCCCAAAACTCTCCCCAGCTGGAATTCAACAACCTGTATCGATCTGGCTGCAACCCCAGCCCTTGTAAGAAGTCCCTGTGATCATCCCCCCAATCTGACTGGCCAACAGGAGCTGTCAGCAGACACCACAGTGACTCATCTGATATAAAAATGGGGGGAGTGAGGGAAAATGGGAAATGAGTGCGCACTCATGTTTAGATGCATTTTTCTTCCTGGAGATTTATTCTGGATTATTGCATCTGACACCGCTCATATACTGAGAATGGCTTTTGTGCCGAAAACAAAAGGAAAGTGGGAGAGCACTTTTGTTTCATGTTCTCAGAGATTTATTTAGTTGGATCATATCTGGCATCAGTACGCCCACGGTTCTGTGAAATTGTATTGGCTGAAGACAGGACAGACCAAGCAAGGAGTCTGCATTTTCCATGTCTTCAAGTCACTGCAGCAATTCCAGAATTTCACAATGTTCACTCCCACAGCCAGGTGAATACTGAATGATTCCAGTGGGGCAAGCAGGGGTGAGGGAGATGGGAAGGAGAGGGGCATGGAAATTCAGGGAGAGGGCCTGACGTCTGTGACGACAGCTCTGTCATCTTCTTTAGTTCTTCCCAAGGCATTTGTTTCTATGCTCTTAAATCTAATTTGAGGTCAAGATACAATCTGGGTTCAAACTAATAACAAGGGCTTTGATTGCAGAGGTCTGCTTGTTGGATCAGAGCAACACTCAGCTGCCTAGGCCGAGATCCCATGGAGAAGAAAAGCAGGGCTGGATTTTATCTCTAAGATGGGGGTGACCCAGAGCCTGGCCTTTCCCAGGGATAAAGGGGCTAACAGCAATGACACTCAACAGCCAGAGCAAACGCTCACCAAGTGATGGGTTGACACTCTCAAAGTCCATTTTGTCTTCCTTGACAGATAAACACTCTGATGAATTTCCCAACTGATAATCACAGAGGATTCCAGCGTTTTACAAAAACCAGTCTTATCCGCCCCAAATCCAAGTACCACTATGGCCTCCTCAACTCTCGGCTTTGTGACCCGGGAAAGCACCAACGTCCTCCAGAACTGCTCCATCTCCCAACCAAGAATGTTCCCACTTAAAAGACTTTTCCACAGTTTCTTTTCACTGGCCTCTGGAATATGTTATCTCGGGAAAGTTATAACACGTGAACTTGGAGCAGCTGGAGAGAACACTGAGAATGACTCAGGAGTCTTTCTTCCTCGTTCCAGAAAGGGTCATTTCCTACCCAGTTATGGGAAAGGTCAAAAAAAAAAGCTGAGTTGTACCTTCAAGCAGCCTGGGGTGAGGAAGAGCAGCCGCCGTCCCAGTTACCACCAATAAAGTACTTTACTACAACTCTGGAGAAAAGCTCACGATTCCAGATGCATAAAACTGGAGAGACGGTCCACAGCTCAGCCGTCTGCCCCCTCCTTCCAAGGTGCCCACAAGTGGCTAGAGGAAGAGCACCAGCACAGTTAGCAACCGCAGGGTGGGCTCACCTGGGTGCCTTGGAAACCCTGTCCTGTTTGCTGCTGAAGGCCAGTAGGGAGTCAAGAGTCTTGGAGTCTACTCTCCCCCAGATAATTCTCTAGGCTGAGCAGCTTCAAGTTTTAAGAGCCTGATAAGGCTGCTCACCAGAGAGGTTGCCCCAACTCTCCCAACGCAGCTGAATGGCCTGATTTGAGAATACTGTGTGGCCTCAGAAAGAAGTCCATCTGTCAGAATTCCTCTGGAGAGCATGTGAATGGGGAACAGGGCGGCCACCTGGCTGGTGGCCATTCCAAGCACAAAGGCGGGAGCCAGCAGTGCCAGGTGTGTTTAAAGTTCGCCTTACCTTTGGTCCCCCAATACCTGTGTGATGGACAGTATTGTAGGAAGGCGTATTCAGCCAGTAATGTGTTTCTATCAGAGTGGCTGGAAATAAAAGGGAGGGGCGGGAGGGGAGGCCGCTTTTGTGCGGGGGGTAAATAATCAGCAGGCTGGGGTTTTTCCTTCTCCTCATGTGCACAGGGTCGAGAGGACTGGAAGTTTACCAACTTCTCTAACATTCCTTCTTCTCCATAAAAATTTGAGTCCCGGCTAAGGAGGATTTCTCTCCCTCCTCTGTTGGCCAACCTGAGAGATTACAGCGAGCCACTCAGCGGATACCGAAAGCCCAGACCTGGCATAACGAGAAGATTTCTGACCACGGGGCATTGCTCCATACAGAACTGTTCCAAAGGCAGTCGGCACCCCGGAGGAAACATGCCAAAGAATTTCTTCTACATTAAATTATGAGGTGAGCTGAAAAAACAAAACTAAAGCCCCTAGTCCAGGGCTCACATGGGCCCCTGGACTAAGAAAATAACTTTTCAGGGCTGGTTTCTCAGCAGCCATTTGGCCAAATACCAGAGTCCCTTCCTCATGATTTCAGAGACCAGGAGGGAAGAACATTTTGGCCTTAGATAAGCCAGGCGACAATCACCTAAAAACAGGCACCCTTGGCTTTCAGGGACAACCCCCCTCTAACAGGCTGGAGAAAAGGTGTCGGGGTTAGACATAAGTTGGGCCAATGGAAACGGCTTGACCTCTGTTGGTAAAATTAGGGTGTCAGCGGTCTAGCCATGCTGCTGAGCGAGACTAAGCACGGATGCCCCGCCAGACCTCAGACGCTGTGTTTAAGGCTCATGCGTGCTGCAGGCGGGCGGAGTTGAGAGTGACGCAGTCTTTGTGTATAAAACTACCATGGAATGAAAAAACATTGCGTCTCAAACCGGGCTGACCGCCGGTCTGTGGGCCAACAGCAGCTGTGACTCTCAGCCCCCTCCAGCGGGGCCTAGCGGGGAGACATGGCTCTGGACCCCCGCCCCAAAATACGGATGAGAGCATCATCTCCACGTTTGTCCTCTGCCCTTCAGTGCTACTAAAGCACGTGTTACATTCTCAAAGTCAGGCCAAATCCGTTCCTAAGACTTGGCCCATCAGGACCTAGAAAGATGTTTAGTTCTGCCCCCAGATGGTTCAGAAATGTGACTGCTGCACTGCTTTGTATCAAAATGCCCCAAACAGCCACCAAACTAGAGCCCCACTTTGTTCAAAGTACCCTACAGAGCTATTCACATGAGTGAACTCCAGCCTGTTTGTGGTGGGTTCCCGACTTCCCCGGAACACAACTGTTCATCTATGAAACTGGGATGGTTTATTGTGCAGTGAAAGGTCCCTGGCTTCCAGTGAGAAAGCTCTGCAGTCTCCTGCACACTGAAGCTCCTACACCTTTCTTTCTGACCTTTGGCTGAAGTTCCCGGTGCTGTCCGTCCATCCACACCCTGGGGACTCCCCCAGGAAAGTCGGAACGAGAGGGGACGGGGCAGACCCCTCCGCCCAGCGTCAAGAAAGCCCAAGTTGGACAGGCTGGCCTGTCCTCCCTTTGTTCCACTGTCTCACGGCAGAGCAGGGCCACCATGTCAGGGGGACTCAGCCCACACCTCCCACTGCGGCTCTTACACGGCACACTCCGAGCCTTTCCCAGACACCACTGCCATACGAGGACCCAGAGACACGCTGAACCCTCCACTGGCCCCATGACGGCCTCAGAGGCAGGACGCCAGGATAGGAGGCACCCTGTACATCATATTCCTGGGCGGGGGAGCTCAGGGGCCACAGACGGGGCCCAGGAAATGTAGAAGGACCAGCTGAGGGGGGCTTCAGGAGACAGCTGCAGGTCTGCCGGTCTGTGGGCCTTGGCCGAACACAGAGGCGGCCGCAGAGAGGTCATCAACAATTCTAGCCGGCGTTTGGAAGCCAGGCCTGGCGAATCCCACCAGCTCGGCTTCTCCCGGCGTCACCACCGCGGGCGGCCAACAGGTGGCAGAAGAGCTTCGGGGAGCGCTTACCTGAGGCCGCGGCTCTCCCACCGCCACAGCCGGCAAAGGCCGAGGGCGCGCTCAAACACTCGGGGAAGGACGGGATCCCGGGGAAGGAAAAGCCAGAGAGGAAAGAGCAGAGTGGGCGCGTGGGAGCCAGCCAGCCGGGGCTCTCCTTCCGCCCCACCTCGGAGAAGGTGCTCCAGGCTCCAGTCTAGCATCTCCCTCCCAACCCCACCTCCGGGGACCAGGCGGCGGGGAACTCTGCTTGGTGCAGACCCCTGTGGGGACCCGGGCTTGGAGAGTCCCCGCCCCGGGATGCAGGTTCCCGCAGCCTGGCACCCCGCCGGCCGGTCGGATCCGGCTAGTCCTCTATCCTCAGGCGCGCTTAGAATTAGTTGTAAAGAACAAGAGTCCGGAGTGGGAAGGGGCTGACGGAGGTGAGACAGCACAGAGAGATGGGGTCGTGGCTGTCATCGGCACCCCTTCTTGCTACAAGCAGTGACGATAAAATTACGTTTTTTGAGAACGGGAACGGTAACAGAGGAATTTTGCCTCTTTATAAATAACTGCAACATTTCCTACCACCAAATTCCAAAGCTAACAGAGGGAACCCCTTCAGCAATGCCACAGCACTTTGTTCTGTATGGCCTCACACGTTACAGACAGTGAAAGGAATCCATCAGGTTTAATTGGTTCTGCTCTGGTCAGAACTGAGGTCTGTAGAAGCCTCCCATATACTTTACAATTTTAAGTTTGAGAACCCTAAACTAATGATGTGAAACTAATGTAGTGTAACACAAAGTGCCCTCTCTGCCAGTAGGAAATAATTTCTGCAGTGCTTCTAAAAACCAAACCAAACCAAACAAATAAATCAAATGATTTTACAATGTGGAAAAGCCGTGAGCAGGCTGGGCTGGAGCTCTGTTTGGGGGAAGCAGGCGGTTTGCGCGGCTTGGAGCGTCTCAGCCACCGGCCTCAGCAGCTTTGCCGGGCTCGGGGGCGCCTGCAGCTGGGAGCATTCGAGCCTCTGGCCCAGCACGCTCAGGAAAACAATCTGGGCCACAAATTCAAAATGACAGTTTTAACAAATACGATTTCAGCTTTTATATTTGGATTTAGGAAGGGGATGATGGCCTTACCCAGGAATCACTATTAAATAATAAGCTTATAACATATTTGCTGATGGCAATATAGACCCTGCTTCAAATTAACTTTAAAATGTGCTGCTGATACGGCTTGCACTTAGAAGGAAAACAAAACTGGCGACTTGGTAGATTTAGTCTAGGGCCAAACGTACAGAAATGTACACAAAGTTGATCGGCACTTTTGCTACCTGAACGGCCAAAGGAGACTTTAACATTTAAATTGGTTCTTTAAAGATTTACAAGAAAACTTTTTCCCCTAAACTGATTAGAATATCAAAAAAAATTTTTTAACAATTAAAGCATGCTCAAGCTCTGACAATTTCAGCCTCTCGGAAGTTGACATTTTTTTAATGCATTTACTTTATTGTGAAATTGCAATTTGTTAATGAAAGAGAATTGGTTGCATCTGTCTGTTTACAAGTTTTTAATATCCACCAGTCATTTGACCAAGGTAGAGAGCAAATAAATATTCTCCCCCATGTCATTTTTTTTAATTTCCCAGAAACAAGCATTCCTTTATTATCTGTGACCTACTCAAATAAGAATTATTGTTAAAGAGTTGCAGGTTTTCATACCTGCTGGAGCATTTAGAGCCCAAAGCACCATATTTCTCTGGAACATTTTTGTTGAGCTTAAATACAGTCTTAAGTCTGCCTATCCTATATTACTTGGGGTTGGGTAACATAGATCGCTTTGGAAAAGATAAACAGGCTACCATCAAAGAAATGGAATAACTAGTAAGGATGCTTTCAGTGGCAGCAGGCAGAGAGGGACTATTATCCTAGTGCTAGAAAAATATTTGTATATTTTGGAAAATGCAAACAAATAAAGGGGCAACCTGTGAGGATTAACTAAAGACTCAAAGTAATACAACCAGCTGTCTGTCGCCCCACGTCCATGTTGGGCTTCAAGGGGAAAAGTTCACACAAAATTGGGTTTGCATTTACTGAAGAAATTAAAGTGATTTGACTCAACACTGACGATGTAGGTCTACAAATCATTTATTACGCACTCATCCACCAGAAGGAAAACGTCTATGGGAACCTTTTGTATGTGAACCTTTGCGTTTCTGAAAGCAGAGGCACAAAAGAGAAGGCTTCGTTGCTGTTGTTTAGAAATGATTACAGCTAATACCTGACCACGGCTGATTTTCCTGTCGTTCACCACTTTAACATCGGAAGCATGTGATCGGCCCTCCAGATGCCCATTATTAATTGCACGCTCTTTGATGTCTGAACATCGTCGATAGAACTTACAAAGGCATTAACGTAAGAAAATAATGCCTCCTGAAAAATTCCCAAGTCACTGCCTGGTGAACGCTGCGTGTTCCCCATTCGTTTGCTCACCTTCAGGGACACCGTGAAAATACCCCGAAGCCCCAGACATTTGCCAAACGCTTCAGCAAAAAAAAAGGAATTTCAAAACTTATCTAAAATTTCTACTCTGCGTGGGGAGAAAATAGCACATTTGTTCATTCAAGAAGCATCTATGTAATTAAGAGCAACAAATTTCTAAAATGCTTATGGTTCAGGAATTTGCATGAATAGAACTATAAAGAAAGAAAAAGACATAGAGTTGGGGGGGATAGAAAAACAAAGGTTCGACAGATCCACTGGGTAAGTGAATAAAGGCCACCTCGTTACAAATACCTACACTTCGCTAATGTTTATTTTCTCCCAAGAGACAAATTTATTTTTTAAAGGCTTATCATGAGGGAAATCGCTGACTGTAGGTAAATTTCTTTTCTCAGGCGGAACTCAAAAAGAGATATTGTTATAACATGGTTTCTTGTGTGCAATTTCAAAACAAATAGACTTTTGTTTTTACAAACCATTTATTTGGGGGGATTTATTTGAAGAAAAATTTTCCTTTGCAAAGAAAAATTTATAAAAAGCTACATGTGCAGATTACTTGACCCACTGCCTATCATAACATCTTTACACATCTCAAGGATTTAACACAGTGAAAGGAAAAGAGTAAAGAGGGTTTGAAGGGCAGCCCAGCACGGCTTGCATGGTTGGTTGCTTTCCTATGCAGAGCTCAGGAATACATCTATCCCAGAAATATTTGTTTACCATGAAAAAATATTTGAGCCACCAAATATTGAATTCTTTCACATTTTTGGGCAAGGTCTTTTTGCCGTCTGGAATTAAGTATGTTAGTAAAGCTTGTGTTTTCAAATATTAGATTTTCTATCGTTCTCTGAAACTCTCTCAAGCACAGAACTGAATAATCTCACCTTTCCAAAAATAGAGGCAGAATGAGACAACTAAAAATGAGAATTTTTAAAGAAAAAGAAAATCTCTTTCAAAGAGTGGAGCTTAAAAAAAAAAAAAATGATCACACTGCGTATCTTTCTTGGAGTTCAACTAAATAACCTCCAACAGATCTACAAAAAAAAATAGATCGGGCAATTTGCTATCTCAAATGATGCACAATTAAAAGTAAAGTAAATATTTAAAACAATCTTCCTGCTCAAAAGAATTGGAAAATTAAACACTTATAGTCAGCAATCTTGGAATCTTGATTCCTTTACTCTTATATACTTTGCAGGGGTGGAGATGGAGTTTCCCACTGTTTAAAGATTCCCTCTGCAAATAATATCACACTTTATACATGTACAAGCCCCGCAAACATAACGATGTATTAGCTAAATGTAAGCCCTCTCTGAGTTCCCGGTGAATCTAAATATGTACGAAATTAAAATTGAAATAAGGAACAAGTCTAGTGTTAGTCCTCTCAAAATACTAATTTAATAACTCTCCAGGAAATAGTGTTTTAGGAAAGGCAACCCAGATGTTAGCATATAAAATCAAGCTATAAAGTGCCCTTCAAATATATTTCAATCATTTTTAAATATTTACATTTAATAAGGACAAGTTTTTATGGCAGGAGAGGTAATTACACTTATCATTCATGGAAAAATGTAGTTTTAATGGCTTGTATATTGATTTGCAAAGGTGAAATAGTAAACTAAAATATGTCATTGTCTTTTTTTTTCTTCTGTTCAGCAATTTCTTGCTTTTGCAAAAGCAAAATATGAAATGCTAGATGTGCCAATGTTAGGGCTGGGGAGGAGGGAAAGCCCTTGTTAAAAAATATTCACACTCATACATTCTCCCCTCTTTTCTTGATGTCTCCTATTATGCTAAACTGAAACCCCAAGTATTTGTGCTCTGGAGGGTAATTAGAAGAATCTTATTGGACTTTTATAGCTCTTCCTAATGAGGCTATTTATTTGGCAAGCATTAGCCAGCCAAGGATTAGTAACACCTTGATATGGGCCCTATTGAAGCTGCTACCGCTACCGCCCACTGGAAACAAAAGCCTGTCTTATCGGCAGAAAAGGCTTGGTGCAGACAAGTCGTGGCTTCTGAAAATTCACCAGGGGTCAGCCTTCAGTAGTCACAACTTCTGAGACCAGGGGCCGAGGCAAATTCAGGTTTGGTCACTTTGAGGCCAGCAACCCTGACGAAACTCAGGGCAGTGGGTTGCTGGGAAGACGGGGAGGGGGAGGAACCCAGGAATCATCTGGGTGGGTCTTGGGGGAAATATCACCGACATTCAGCATGCATCTGCCCCTGGGAAGGACCCAGGCCTCCAGATCCCAGGGACCTTCCTCTTTACAAGGAAATAGACAGACTTCAGGGCTCTCCGAGAGCAAAACGAAATACGCTTTCTCTACTTGTCCAGGCCAGCGGGGAAAGCAAGTCGAAGGGAATTGGTTACCTGTCCTAAAATACCTCACTCCGAGCGAAAGCCCTCTTTATTTTTGATGATTTGACATAATCTTAGAGAAAGACTATTAATTTGATTAAAAGTGATTTTAAAAAGTGATTTAAGATGAATTCATAAATAAAATACTCTCACCTCTGGCAGGGAGGGCAAAGGGCTTTGCATGTCTGGCCTGGGAAGTCCTGACACATTCTGGGACTCTAAGAAGGGCAGACTAGAGAAATAAACAAACCATTCAGGCCAGCTTTTCAAAATCCACCAACGTGGAATTCCCAGTCCAAGGCTTCTGACTTCATTTTGGGCAACCAGGCTGGAGGGGACAACCTTGAGGTGGGATGACAGGGGTTAGGTTTGCAAATGACCTACGATAGATAAATATTTGTAAAACACTTTGAGAATTAATGAGCTACACAAGCACCCCGGCTACAGAAAAGGCCTCCATTCCGTCACTTAGGAAATTGTTCAGGGGAGCTAATATTTGAGACCCAAGACAAAATATGGCCTGAAGAAGCAGACCCGTATACACAGGCCCATGGCCATGCTCTGGGTGGTAGACGATTCCATAAAGAACACTCTATGGTGAGTTTGCTCTGAGAGAGAAACTGCTAAACTCTGATTTCTGCCATAACTGAGTAGCCCCTTCTTCACTGGTGAGCCCACCTGTGGGGTCTCTCTTGGAGGGCTAGGTAATTGCACTCCTTTCTGGCAGAAGCCATTGGACCCCCAGAAAAACGTAAGGGCAAAATGGCCACTGTGGGAGGCTGTCACCCCCTCCTCCCGAGGCCAGGACTTGACAATATCCAACTCTTGGAAGGGTGGGAGGACTGAGGCTGTCGGCTTGGCCTCAATCTCTTTGTCTAAAACAGGCACCCTAACCACAAAAACAACTCTTGCAATTGGCACCGCTTCCATCACTATAGCAACCAGCACTTCTAGAAAGGCTAACACATTGGTTTGGGACTCACAGCCAAATTAAAATTTCCACAGCTCAGTTTGCTCCTCACTCATCCCCTACCCCTCCTCTGGGACCTTCAAGAGCTCGGCCCCGAGTGGCCGGATGACTACATAACAACGCAGGCCCACAGCTGCTGGATTCTGCCCAAGGAGTGGCTGCACACCAATGCCCCAAATGCTGAGACAGGTGAGCCCCCAAAGGTGTCTGCTGGGTTTCTATAGCAATGGAATATTTGTCGGACCGAGGTCTCCAAGGGGGATGGGGAAGCAGAAAGGGTACTTTTCCATTCCTGTTATGGAAGCGGCTGAATCAGTGAGCATTTAGGCCTCACATGGCCAGAGAAGGGTAAGCTGGGTTCTGCTTACAACGGGCAGTGGGCTTGAGACGCTGAGTCGTTGACACTGGCAGACTGGGGAGGAGAAAGCATTAAGGGCCCCTCCTGCCGAAAATCACCACAGTGACTAGATGGTGCTGAAGTGCAGGCATACCTGAAACCATGGATCCTGCCAATCACGCAACCCGACACCTACAGCCCTTCAAACACCTACTTAGCGCGATTGAGTAGGCTAGTCTCTAAACTCCACTCAAAAGCAATGAGGGACATTCAGGCCCAACCTCTGGACCATAGATGAGGGGCACTGGCAAGTTCATGAAGAGCAGCTTGTTCTAAACTTTGGCCTCTTGGACATGTCTTTGGCCGAGTCAATCTCATAGGCTGGGTGAGATATCTGTTCCTGACTGTCTGAGTCAGTAACAATTTGCAGTGAGCACCTATTCCACAAACTCAGAGAGACTGGAGATGGGCTATTAGCTATAGCTCTTTTCATGTGGAATTACTTCTACTGGCACTAATACGCCATCATTTGAAAGCCTTAACCCAAACGGACGGGCGTCCGCCCCAAGCCAAGGCTGCCTGGACTGAGGCAGTGGTCCCCATGTGCTAGCTATTACCAGGTTGTTTGGTCCTGTCCCCAGTCGGCATTTGTTGCCGCGCACTGAGAAACTGCTGTCAGGAAATGTTCTTTTCTAAATTACATAATTAGGGTATTGGGGAGCGTAGTGAAGGCAGATTAGGGGGGCATCACTTGTTCTTACTGCAAACTATGATTCAAAGCACATAAGTAAACACTTAAACTACGTGAATGGTTTAATATTGATTAAACAATGATCTCTGAGACCAAACTCTAGCATGGTAGGTAGAAGGAGCTGAAGGGGGAAAAACAAAGAGTCTGCTAAATCGTGTGCACCGATTTACAGAGAAGTGTGGACTTTGACCTGACAGATCAAAATCAGGATTTGGAATGATTACCTAAAATAAAGTCCTAAGGTCCCGCCCCTGCAAGCTGATGGCAGGGCTGAGGGCTAAATGGTCGGGGTCGGGGGTCAAGTTCTTCCCTCAGAAAGACCAGCTTCTCACTCACACCCACTTCCAGAAACAGAGACTCAGGCAAAGTGCCGGCTCAAATTGCGTTTCATTTATTGTTTCTAACTACGGGCCACGGACTTCAACTTGATTAGAAAATTGTGCTGACGCTTCCTGTGAAGTGTATCCCGAGCCCTCCAGAGGAACTTCAGAAGGGAGTTTTCTGCATGCACCCGCCTCCCCTGAATGGCATTCCCACTGCTGGCAGTACCCTTGGCTACACATGTGCCCCGATGCCCAGGCAGGTGGAGGGGCCGCCCTCAAGAAACAAGCCCTGGGCAGGAGACTCGGTGAAGGAACCACTGCCGACCAGTGCAGGTCCTCAGAGTTCCTGAGGGTGGGGCAGGCGGGCCCCTGCAGGGTGTGGCTCAGAGGACAGCTCCCCACTCATTTCCGGGGACCTTCCACCCAGTTAGTCACAGGGTCTTTGTCAGGGGAAGCCCAAAGACACCTCTGGTCGCATCTGCATGCAGACCTCAGCAGCCTGTCATCTCCCTTCCCCCCTGGCCCATCTTTTGTGTTTGTTCTCCTCCTATCCCCTCATCTGAATCTCCTCCAGAGCAGGAGACTGCCGGTTGAATGGGGAGAAGGCTACCAAGGCATAAGAATACCAATAATAAAAACTAGCCAGAGTTTTTAAAAGCTTACTCTGCACTAAGCATCATAAACTCACTATTCATCACACCAAGTGATCACAACAGCCCTTCGTGGTAGGTATTATTATCTACCCCCACTTTTTAAATGACAAAAAATATGTGGCACAGGAAGGGTGATTTGCCCAAGATCACACAGCAATTCTATAAATTTTGATTATTTAACAAACACAGAGCTCTTACTTTGTGCCAGCTGCTGTTCTAAACATTTTATAAATATTAACTGATTAAATCTTCAATGCAGCCTTAAGGAATAGGTATTATTATTGTCATCCCCATTTTAAAAAGAACAAACTGAGGCACAGAGAAGTTAAGTTACTTGCCCCAGGTCACACAGCCAATAAGTGACTAAGCCAAGATTCTAAAGCCCAACTTCCTAACCTTTCCAAAAAACTGAAGGCAGTCCTTAACAAAAGAAGAAAACATGCCCTTCTGCCATAAGCAAAGTGCCTCGTTGAGAAGGAACAGCAGGCATTGTGCTGACGTGCAGAGAGCGCTAGTCTGAGAGACTAGAGGCCTGGGCTCCAGCCCCATCTCTGCTTTGTGGTGATTGGTGAAGCACCGCCCCTCTTAGATCTCACTTACCACCTGGAACTTAAGGTGACTGGAGCCCAGGGGCCCTCCATGGTCTCAATCTCAGCCTCTAGAGGACTAACAGGGTACAGGTAAGTCTAGGAGACCAGGGAGTTGGGGAGGGGGCACTGCCCTGCTTCTTCCCAGTCCTCCTCTCCCCACCCCGCCTGGAGCCAAGCCTGGGAGGAATCTCTACTGGGGAATCCATAATCATCCGTTCCTCCCTCCTATCTGCACAGATGCTTGGGCTCCTAACACACAAACACCTCCAATGATGTTTTCATCTCTGCCAGTTCTCTGCAGGAGGCAGAAGCGGGTACAAAGTGAAAATTCTGCAAAGATTAGTTTCTCCTCAATTATATGTTCAACATATGGACAGAGTACAGATAGACACATCCCTCCCATCCACTGCCGTAAACAGCTGAAGTGCTGTGCATGGAGAACCCATCAGGGCACCTCGGATGAAGCCCTCCAGCTCAGCCACAGTCCAGCCCGGGCCTCAGAGCCCCACAGCCTCCCTATGCTCAGGGCCAGGCGGGCAGCTGGCCCTGGGGTCATCTGAGGATCTCCCCCTCTCCAAGTCGCCGGTGGCTCCAGGGCTCTGCTGTCACCTCCCAACCTTGAGCAATCCCCGTCAGCTGGGCTGGGCCAGAAGGTTGGGTTCTCTACCATACACAGCTGATACTCACTATTTGCAGACTCCACATATGCCATGCACCTACTTGCTAAAACTGATTAGTGACCCCCCAAAATCAATACCTGCAGGACTGGCATGGCAGACGTAGACACGCAGAGAACAGTGAAATTTCTGTATTCCCTGATGTGCACGGTCCCAGGTGGAATGTGGTGACGCCCTGCCTTGTTTCAGCTCTTACACTGCAAACAAGCGCCCTTTCCACGGTCTGCACAGTGCCATGTCTGCCACATTTCTGAGCTTTTTCTTGGTGATTTTGCTGTTGAAAATGGCCCCCAAGTATAGTGCGGAAGTGCCACCCAGTATTCCTAAGTGCAAGAATACCATGGTGCACCTTACAGAGACCATCCCTGTGCTAGATAAGCTTTGTTCAGGCATGAGTGTGCTACTGACTGTGAGTTTAGTGTTAATTAATTAAATATGCATATATTACAGAAGGTGTCTTTAAACAGAAACCCACATAAGACAAGGTTAGGTATTGATCAGTTGATGAATATGTTGGGACCGAGGTTCACAGGAACCAAACCCTGTATTTCCCTTAGAAACAGCAGTTCAGTGTTTGTTATTTCAGTGTTGTAGTGACTTTCTAGAACACAACCACCAAGAAATAATGAGAACAACTGGAGTTTCCTTCCCACTGAAGGTGCCTGGGCCTATTGGGGGTGCAAGATGTAAGGAGATACAGGGCCAACAGCTGATGTCAGCTACTATTCACGCAGCACCGCCTTCCCAGACCAGGGCAGGCCCGTTATCTCATAGAACCTTGTCTTTGTCTTTAATAATAGTGTTTAAAATTGTAATAATGGCCAGTAACACCAACTGAACTGGGAGGCAGGCACATACTAACGACTTCACATTTGTCACACAATACCTCATCTCACCCTCTTGTGCCCTGTGAACGTAGGTGGCTTCAGGGCCCCTGCCCGAGGGAACCTGTGCTATGTAGCAAGTGGTCAGTGCAGCCGGTGTCCTGGACTCCTCAAGGGGACAGCTGGAAAAGCCATGCTCCAAGGATTTTGAGACCATTTTCCAGCTCTGGGGTACACAATGGTGAACGGAGGAAGCAGGGACTCAGCCCAGCCTTGAGAGAGTGGCCTGAGAGGGCAGCCAGCCTGTCCCCAAGCCGTGCCCCAAGCCTGCCACCATCCAGCCCTGGGCCACTGCAGGGCAACACTTCCTCTCTGCTCACATGCACCGGCCGCCATACTGACGTCCACAACCTTGTGTGATAGACCAGGCAGCTCGGCCTCCCCAGCCCAGCCTGGTGTGGTGGAAGAGCCCAGATGCCAACCCGAGTGCCCCATCTCGGCCACAGCACCACCCCAGCTGAGATGCGAAAGCCTGAGGATGGTGCCACTTGGCACCCAGGTGGCCCTGGGCCACTGTCAGCCTCCCCATGTGACCCTGAGGAAACAACTCACTTCTCCAACCTCTGGTTTTTCCCATCTGTAAAGAAAAGGGAATAATTACTCTCCTGCTTCCAAGTTTTCATATCTACTGTCTCACAATTCTAGGAGACACACAGGCATGGCTGGTAAAGAGCACAAAGACAGTGACTGTTACTGCCGCAGATAAAATTAGATGAATAAAGTAATACTCCCTGGATTCCAAAAAGAAACAAAGTGACAGCATTAATCATCTCAGTTTTTACATTTTTCGCTAAAGCAGGATAGATTGGGCCCCTCCAAAGGGAAAGCCAAAGTCTCAGAATATTCCTGCCACTGAGCTCCCCGTGGAAGGAGGCATACAAGGCATTCGCTGACCAGTCATGGGTGCTGATTACCTCCAGATACTGACAGTGCTACTCACAGGCAACAGCAGTGAGAAAAGCTCAGAAACAGCCCCCTAAAAGGTGAAGAGAGGGAGCAACAGGCCCCTCTTCAAAGGAGCCTCAGAGAAGATATAAATAGGGTTGAGTGGCAGGAAGAGGGCCAGGACAATTCTGTCCTCCTGCTGTGAGGTAGGAGCTGTGACCCTGGAGTCCCAACAGCCCCACCTGCCTCTCGGCTGCCCCTGCCGGAAACTCCACAGGGCCCAGACAGCAGGAGCCCAGGTAAGCCGCCCCAGGTGCAGAAGTGACCTTGGCTGCAGGAAGTCCTGTCTCCTGCCTGCAGCTAATTGCAGCTGCTGCAGAGGAGCCGACCTAATTACACAAAAGTATGTAGCTCCCACATTCCTGGGCCACCACACAGTCTCACATATCTCGCAGGAGATGCAGCCCCTGACTCCTGTTCTGGCCCTAGCCCCTCGTGGTTTTGCCGAGCCCCCAAAGATGGTCCCCTCTCTAGCAGCAATTTGGGGCTGCCCCGGCAGCAATTCCCTCCACTCTCCCTTGCCTGCCGCTGAGGCACTTAACCCTCATCTTTGCCTAATGTAAATATTTAATCCTGTACATTTAGGATCTGCCCATCACCTGCCTCTAGCCTGTTCTCTCCTCATCCAAATGGTCTCCCTGCCAGACCCAGAAGTAAGGGTAGGACTCTGAAGGGCTCTCCCACCCTGCAGAGTTCCCCACACAGCCTGGCACCCAGCTAACACTTAACCATCTGTGGAGGTGACAAATTGTACAACTCACGGTAACACGGGTGCTCTGAGCTTCAGTTTTCTCATCTGTCACGTGGCGCGAACACCACCTACTTCACAGAGCTTTTTGGAGATTGAAATCTAACTTGGTACCGGGCATACAAGAGGTCCCCCATGAACATTTACTGAATTGAATTGTGAGCCTTACACCTACCGAGCATTAACAATGGGCCAGGGGCTTGTGCATCTAAGACATTTCATCCATCCACATGTAAGTATCCCTTCCTCCCCGTACAAAGTCTAAGAGACTTCTATGTCTGCCAGCTGTTCCTGCCTCTTCTGTGATGCAGAATCAGGAGATGGTAGGCAGGACAGAGGAGGGATGAAACTGGAGAAAGGCTTAGTTGGAGAGTGGGCCCATCTATATCACAAAGAGTTGGGGTGTGGGGAGCACAGAGGAAAGGAAAACTGATGACGGAGGAAACTGCAGCTGGGCACATGGGCTCAAGTGTGCCACTGGGGCACAGGAGAAAGACTCCCAATGTTCAGCTTTCCTTCAAAGGACAATAAAGAGACAGCTTTCTAATTACTCTGGGTGCTGGATTGTGCAGAGACCTGGCCACATGGGGCTCTGGGGCTACGAGGGTTACACACCCATTATCTCTTTAATGCTTACAACATCCCTGAGGCATATTCCCCATTAAACAGATGAGGAAACCAAGGTTCATAAAGGTTAAATAACTTGCCTGAGGTTACACAGCAACTAAGAGGCCAAGCCAGGTCTTCCCGCAAGATCTGCTGTTTTCTGAGCCTGACCTCCAATCCATGTCACACTGCTACTGCATTGTCACTGTACTCTAAGACAGTGGGGGTAGGGAGGTGCGTACTGAGCAACTTCTGTGGGTTCTTAAGGAAATGCTGCCTTACAAAGCCATCCCCTCTGACACCACCACCCACCGCCCCCGCCAGAGTGCAAGGAGGCTGGGCCCTCTGGGGACATGTGGAGGAGGGATAGGCTGGCTAGAGGAGCCTCTTACCCAGGGGTCCTGCCCTGGCAGAACCAGCTCAAACACAAAGATGACGATAGAGTGGTGGCAGCCACCAAGACCAAGGGTGGTGTCCTGAGCAAGGAGAGCTGTGCTCTGCCCAAGAGGGCTAGGAGAGCTAGGTGGGCTTCTTGGGGGAGGTGATCTTTGTCCACCTGGAAGGATTAGTAGGACTTAAGATGGGGATCTGGTAGAGGAAGCAAGACAGGCAAAGGTGTGAAGTGAGAAAGCACAGGTTTCCCCTGGAGAGGAGACAGGACACTGGACCCGTACGTGTAGAGCACACGCAGGCTGAGATGCAGCGTGCACCCGAGTGCCCTGGTGAGAAGTCAGGCCGTCCTTCCAGAGGCAGCCGGGAGGGGCATGGTGGGAGCTGGCCTTCAGGAAGCAGGCCGGTGGGAGTGAGGGGAGCAGAGCAGGGCAGAGGCCTGCCCCCTCGCTGAGCTGAAGTCTGTGTATCAAGGGCCCCTCTTGACTCCCTCTCACCCGGAGCTCTCGGGCCCTCCTGGAGGGGACGGTGCAGAGCACAGCTTCTGAACCCAGAGAAATGGTCTTTTCAGCCTTTCGATAGACTCATCCCAGAGCTGATCAGATGGGATATTTCAGAGCAGGGAGAGGGGGCCATGAGGTGCCCCTCGCCCCAACATGCCACACCGCCTGTGCAGGGTAGCTCTAGGACACCAGCAGCACAGGTGGCGCAACACCTCCCTTCCTTAATGCAGATCCACCCCACCCCCGCGCGTCTTCCAAAGGTCCCGGAAGCCTACCAGCACTGCTTGGAGGTCACCCATCAGTGACCCCGACTGACATCCGCACCCCCCCCTCCGCATTCCAGGCGCTTACACCCTCTCCCCCTTCCTCCCCTGCAGAGTCCTTCAGGCCTCAACCTGAATGCAACCTCCTTCTCTAATGCAACCTTCCTCCTCCGTGTTCCCACAGCTCTCAGTGTTTCTGCCCACAGTCTGCGCTTGATAAACACCAGCTGAAGGAACAATCCCACAGCACTACTTCCCCAGACACCGTTTCCTCACCACTGGATGTGACCGTCAGCCCCCGGAGCACAGGGCCCACCATCCCCTGCTTCTCCAGCGCCTGCCTGGGCCGCGCACAGTACTGCACACGGCAGCTGCTCACTAAAGACTCAGCACAGGCCTCCCCCACTGCATGTGCACCCCAGCCCGGACAGCCCCTGCTCACTTGCATCTGACGGGTCTCCCTGGGAGGGGACCCCAGCACTGAAGGTGCAGGGCTGAAGTTCCAGGGCTGCTCCTGTCCTCCCTTCGCAGAGCCAGCCGCTGGTTGTGTGGCGAGTTGTCACCCAGCTCCTCTCGCAGCTGGCCCAGAGGCTCACCCTTGCCTCCTAGGTCATTCCCACCCCAACCCCGCAGGCAGGCAGCCGCTGCCTCTCACCCGAGATGCCTCTCACCCGAGATGCCTCTGGCTCTCCCAGGCCTCGGTTCTGAGGCCCTCCTCAGGCTGACACATTCGGTCCCTTTGCCTTCTCAAGCCCCAATTCCTCATCTGTAAAATGGGTTCAGCACCCTCACAGCCCACGGGGACCTGAACCGGCTTTTGACACAGGACAACACCCCTCACACTGGTCCCCTCCACTGCAGGAAAGTTCTTCTAGAATCTTCTAGCCAGGACCAAGGAATGTATGCCAAAGGAGGAAAGGACTGTTTTCTCCTTCTACTCGGCTTAGTCCTACAAGGACCCAGAGGGAAAGGGGAGAGTCCCGTCCCAACCTCATCACCATGCCCCCTCGCCAGGGGTGCTAGTTCCCTCTACAGCCAGCCCTGAATCAATCTGTGTTTGTGTCATTTAAAATCCTAGTCCTATTAATAGGTTATGCTCAGCACCACCTCATGTTTCAGTTGTGCTCTCTTACCTAGAATGTCCTCCTCACCCCACATCTGAACCTACACCTCTTTCCAACCCAATTCCCAGTGCCACCTCCAGGATGCCCTTATGCTCTGCCTGCCCACACCAACCTTTCCTTCTCCAACATCCAATCACAGTACTAAGGACTACCGTCCTAGCCCACCTGGTTAGGACCAAACTTGATTATCCCACAAGTTCCTCTGATCTCCTCTGAGATAGGGGACACACAGACCTAATTCTCCAGTACCCACTCCTCCCAGTAGAGTCCAGAATTTTTTAAGCAGTTCTAAATGACTGAATAGATGAATGAGTGAATGCACAAGTGTTTGGTAAATGTTTAAACCTTCAAATCACAAACTGGGTAAAAACATATGAAACATCCTTAATACATAAAGAGCTCTTACAAATCACTAATAGGAAAAAACACTTAATGAAAAATGAGAAAATTATGTAGACAGCAAATTCAGACAATAGTCAATATAAGTGCCCTGTAATGATACAAAAATGTATTTAGCCTCCCAGGTAATCAAAAAATGCAAATTAGAACAACAATAAGATATTCATTTTTTCTCTAGTAGAGCAGAGGAGAGATTTAAACTTTAGATATTTGATATTTGGTGTTGGAAAGAATAAAGGGAAACACTCTCAAACATTACTGGTAAGAAAGTAAATTAGTACAAGCTTTTTGGAAGGCAACTTAGCAAAAGCTATCAAAAGCCTAAAAAACACAGATACCTTTTTCAGAAATTTAACTTCTAAGCATTTATCATAGGGAAACAGTTGTCTGAGGGATGCTTATACAAGGATCTTCGCCACAGTGTGGTTGGTGATGACTGACACTCAGAAATAACCTATATAAACACATATGAGAGAGTGGTTTTGAATACTAGAGCACATTCATACCATGGGCCACCATGGAGCCCTCACAAACGATGGTGTAGAACGTAAAAGGCTATAATGATATATTGAAGTATATGCAGCAATACATACCATGATATATTGGTTAAGTGAGAACAAGTTACAACAATGGATCATACTGTTTTATAAGAAAAAAATGCATAGAGGAAAAAAAAAAAGACTAGAAGACTCCAAAGTGTCAGCAGTGGTTAACTCTATTCTATTTGTTCCAACTTTTCTAAAATGTAGCATATAGTACTTGCATATAACACTATCAATTGTTCGTTGATAGACCACTGATCAGGAGTTAAGATGGGAAAAGCCCAATAATATTCCCTGCCTACCCCTGCCCCACAATACACGCACACACGAGATGACACCAGGCATATAACGAGGTCTATGCGTGCACTCACACCCCCCAACCCAGACAAGCCTGGTCACCAGCCCAAGGCTTCTTTTGATCTTCAACTGAATCTACTCACTAAGTAATAGAAAGCATTACACCCCAGAACAGATGTCTAATGCCCCTTACAGGAAGTGTCCAGCAACCCCTTGCAGCTGCCCTCTGGACAGTGGCTGCTGACCTCAGGCTCCCCCTAGAGCTATGTGACAATAAAGATGCTACATATAGTGGAACCAGCCATGCGTGTAATCCAGCCAGCAAGAGCATCAATCTATTAATTGCGGCATTAATTCACTCAGGAGCTGATGACTTCATCCATCACACTGAGGCCCTGTAAGCACCTCCCTTGGGTCTTCCTCATTCTCTGAAAGTAGGGCACAGGAGACATGGTGTGGGTGTCGGCCCAGGCAGCCGGCCCAGCCAAGCCCAACGTCAGGCAGGAAATGGACAGTGATGCAATTCTGAGCCCATGCCCGGCACAGTGGTTGTCATCTCACACGCTAACAATTCTCAGAGCAGATCGGCAAGGAGACGTGGGAACCCCAGCATCTTCATCCATAAACTGGGGACGTGAGGCAACTGCACGACTTTCTCAGGGTCACACAACTAAGAAGAGCCTGAGCAGAGATTTGACACTGATCCTCCTGCTTTTTCCATGACACTAACACTTCCAAGACGACAGGACTCAGATCCCCAACCACATGACCCACACCCCACAAAGCTCAAGGAGCCCATGGCACTGGAATCAGAGAGAGCTAGGTGAAGCACACAAACCCAGGGGCCAGTTCCTCTCTCCTAGCCCTGCCCTTGCTCACAGTGGAAGAGCCTGGGGCTGCCTCGCCGCCATCCTGATATCATGGATATGCGAAAAATTATCAAGAAAGTGCTCACCTCACCCAGAGGCTGCCTGTTGCCTGGTTGCATCACACAGCACAGTGGCCCTGTCCAAACTATCACGGGGCAGCTCGGATGCTGCTGGAAGAGCCTTGGCCCCGGCTATTAGGGTAGGCCTGGGTGGGTGGTGCTAGGCAAGGGAGAGAGAAAAGGGGGGCTCACCATGCACTTCTCTGTTGCCGAAACCACGAAGCAAAATATTTTCATTCATGAGTTCATCCAGCCTAAACATGCATCTAATCCCCAGGAACTGGCAGTTCAAAACGGCTCCCAGGAGGGAGAAAGACCGAGCGCTCAGCTCAAAGTCGAAACGAGCCAGTCTTTGACGCTTATCACCCAGTGACCATCAGCAGAGTCAAGGAGCTACCCCGGCTTACCCCAGCTCCTGGCCAGCCAGGGAGGCCAGCTTCTTAAAGGGCCCAGGGTCCCTGCACCATCAGCTCTCAGTCTGCCCACCCTCCTCCTTAACTGGGCCCTGGGACAGGAGGAGAAGGGGCAGCTTCCCTCTCAAGATGGGTCTTAACTTTCTGCTTGGTTGCCGGGTGCAGCTTCCCTCTCAAGATGGGTCTTAACTTGACACTGCAGCAGCAATAGTCTGGGGTGGGGGAAGGGAGAACACAAATGGGTCCAGATACACCTTCTGCCTAAGCAGACTGCTGGTTTCTGCCAGGAAGGGCCGTCAGACACCCACTGACCATGGAGAAAGGGGGGAGGAGGGAGGCATGGGCTCTACAAAGCTATGCTCCGCACCAGCCGGGCACGGGCAAGGCTCGGCATCCCTGCCTCTCCCCGCAGGCTGGCTGTGAGTTCAAGAAGGCAGGCTTGGGCCTTCTCTGGCAGGGCTGTCCAGCTTCTCTACCTTGAAGGCAGGTTGGCTGTAGTAATGAAGCTCTGCATAGATGCCTCCGGGGCAAAGAGTGTTATACAATCCAGAATTTGTAATCTCTTCTGGGAAACTAGGTTGCCTTAAGGGGAAAAAAAAAAAAAAGCAATCCCACTATGGCCCCTGACTGACCAATACTTTCAAGAAAATTGTCTGGTACAGCAAGCCAGGTCCTTGAGAAACTAATTTTGTGTGAAGACGACACCACACATATTTTTCCCTTGGGGGTCCTCTTCCCTCCAACTCATCAGCAGCAATCTCTGAATCCGCTGGATTTTTGAGCTCTGCCCATCCCTTCAAAGCTTACTGGCAGTGCTACAGATTTTATGGTGAGAAAACTAAAGCACTTAGACCAGACACGCAATTTGTAGCCGGAGAGAATTACACAGTCCTGTTTTCTACCTTCCCATGGAGAGACGGGGAGGGTCCCAGAGAACAACAAGTGACTGAGCCCCACTACTTTCTGCACCACCAGGTGCCGGGCATTTCCCATGCTCTGTGCTAATCGTTTCCCTGCAAGGTAAAGTCCCAGTTTACAGATAAGGAAACAGAAGTTCAGCGGGATGAAGCAATGTGCCCCGAATCACATAGGTAGTAAATAGGAATGTGAGGACACAGCCCAGGGCTGCAAAAGCTAAGTGAGCCTAGAGACAAAATCCAGGCTAGGACTTGCTTTCTCGCAGGAAGTCCTACCCAATGGCCGTCTGTTCTCAGGCATCCAGAGAAAATCAGGGACCTCCAGGAAAGAGGTCTCTAGCCTCAGGGATGGCACAATGAAAGCCAAACCTGGGTCTGCAGGTGGCCCACTCACCTCCTACAACCTCTTCCACCCTAAGCAGCCCTGTCTTACCTACTTTCTTAGTGGAAAAACCTCTAAATTTGGAACCAGAACCCTTGGTTCTAGGCCCAGCTCTGATGGTGATCTCGGGGAAGTCATTTCGCCCAAGTGAAGCTCAATTTGCTCACCTGCAAAAATGGAGATGATGATTCTGTTGGCCCCGCCAGCTCATGATGTTGGTGAAAACACTCTGCCACAAAATGGGACAAGGCTGTGGCTGGGATGTGGGCTTCAGTTAAGCTGCTGGAATTGCAGACTGTGCCTTCAGATACCTCTCACCCCTCAAAGCAGGGTGGTGGTACTCCCCAGGTACACACAGGGCTCACCTCCTCTCCAGTGAGAGCCCCCCAAGGGCATGACCCCTCATGGATTCTTATAATCCTTGTGGTCATTCGCTGACCCTGCTCCAGGATATACGGCCCCAAGATGGGCATTGAACTCATGGGGTGGGTGTGGGGCAATGTGGTGTAGTGGTCATGAGGGTGCCTATAACCCAGGCCTGTCTGATTCTAGGAACCCAGCTCTGCTCCATATTAGCTGTGTGAACTTAAGCAAGTTCCTTCACCACTCTGAGATTCAGTGTCCTTACATTTTAAATAGGGATCATAGTATCTACCTCATAGGACTCTTGGGAGGACTGAAAACATGTTAAGTTCTTAGCACAGAGTCTAGCACATGTAAGTGTCCAATAAATGGTAGGCTGAACCCCATCAAATTATGTAATAGCCTCAGATCTGAGCAAGCGCAGAGAAGGGTCTAGAGCAGCACTGTCCAACAGAAATATAATGCCAGTCACAAATACAATTTTTAGTTTTAGAGAAGCCACTTTTAAAGTAAACAGAAGCAGGTGAAATTAATTTTAATAATATATTTTCCTAAACCCAATATACCCCAAATATTATCATTTCAATGTGCAATTGAATATAAAAAATTACTAATGGGATATTTAACTTTTTTTTTATCCTATGTCTTTGAACTCCAGTGTGTATTTTACACGTACAGCAGGTGTTAATTCAGATGCTTGATTTTCCTCAGAAATTCTTAATCAGTACTTAGGTCTCATAAAATTTACAGTTATAAATGTAAATTCACATACCCAAATTATTCCAAACATACTTAAAAGTTTTCTAATAACTTTTTGCGTCCTTGGGTCTGCTTTTTATAGTCTTCTCTCTCCTCCCTGCTGGCAGGCTGTACCTGTTTTTAAATTTAAATTAATTAAAATGTTTAAATATTGACAATTCAGCTCTTGAGCCCCACTAGTCACATGTGAAGTGTTCTAAAGCCTCACATGGCTACTGGCTACTGCTTTGGACAGTGCAGGTTTAGGTGCTCCAGGAAAATGAGACCCCTAATTGGGAGGACCATTCACTCAGGGGCCCCGTCACAGCAGAAATGGGCCCCTTCTACAGGGCTGGGACTATAGTACCACCTGAGGCAGGTAATGCCCTGAGGGCTCTGTGAAGACCCTCTACTCCCACTGAACCTCCTGTTCCCTCAGCTCCCTTTCAGAAAATGTGCCCATTTCACAGCTGCTCTGGTCAGGAGAGGCCCCTCAGCTCTTCCCATGGATGTGCCTCTCTTCACAGCCTAAGACTTTGCTCACAAACAATTCTTGGAACCTCAAGGCAAAAATGATGAACGTGCTTACCAATTTGCTAACGAGCCACCTCTTGGAAGACATAAGCCAATTTTGTATATTGTCTGTGTGCATGCCAGGAGGCTCTGGAGACAGAGAGAGAAGGATAGAGCACAGAAAAAGGAGGAGCAGCCTGCCAGCAGGGAGGAGAGGGGAAACTACAAAAAAGAAGACCCCAAGACTCAAAAAGTAGAGCCCTGGAACCACTTAGTGCAGGGCAAACAGTGTGCCCCACCCTCAGAGGGCATCCCCGGATCACAGCCCAGAACAGGCATGACAACAGCCCGGAGTTACCACGACAGTGTATCTCATACACTCTTGCCTTCTGAGTCAGGGAATAGGGAACACAAGAAAACGTTATGGAAGGACTTCCATGAAGAATATTAAAAGGAAGCTGTGAGAAACCCAGATAGCCAGGAGTTGCCCATTTCCCAGAAAGCCAAGATATGACTGTTTTGGACACACTGAGTTGTGTGTCTACAAGTGTAGCAATTTTTAAAAGAAATAAAGGGACTTCCCTGGTGGTGCAGTGGTTAAGAATCTGTCTGCCAGTGCAGGGGACACGGGTTCAAGCCCTGGTCCGGGAAGATCCCACATGCCGCGAGCCACAACTACTGAGCCCGCAAGCCACAACTACTGAGTCTGTGAGCCACAACTACTGAGCCCGCGTGCCACAACTACTGAAGCCCACACACCTAGAGCCTGTGCTCTGCAACAAGAGAAGCCACCACGAAGAGTAGCCCACGCTCACCGCAACTGCAGAAAGCCCACACGCAGCAAAGAAGACCCAATGCAGCCAAAAATGCATAAGTAAATAAACAAATTTTTTTTAAAAGAAATAAAAATAAAAACAAAACCACAGAAAAAAAGGTTACAGAAATCATTTAAATTTGGTTAATAAAACTACCCTTACATGCAGCCTGATCTCTGGATCCATTATATGTTTTTCCTTAATCTCATTTAAAAAACCTTTTTTTAAATCAATTTTTTCAATTAAGGCATATAGTTGATTTACGGGCTTCCCTGGTGGCGCAGTGGTTAAGAATCCGCCTGCCAATGCAGGAGAAACAGGTTCAAGCCCTGGTCCGGGAAGATCCCACATGCCGCAGAGCAACTAAGCCCGAGCTCCACAACTACTGAGCCTGTGCTCTAGAGCCCGCGAGCCACAAGTACTGAACCCGCATGCCACAACTGCTGAAGCCCGCACGCCTAGAGCCCGTACTCCACAACAAGAGAAGCCACCACAATGAGAAGCCTGTGCACCTCAACGAAGAGTAGCCCCCGCTCGCCACAACTAGAGAAAGCCCGTGCACAGCAATAAAGACCCAACACAGCCAAAAGTTAAAAAAAAGAAAAAAAAAAAGGTATACAGTTGATTTACAATGTTGTGTTAATTTCTGCTGTACAGCAAAGTGATTCAGTTATACATATGTATATTCTTTTTTTATGTTCCTTTCCATTATGGTTTATCATAGGATACTGAATATAGTTCTCTGTGCTATACGGTAGGACCTTGTTGTTTATCCATTTGGATCCATTATATGTTTATTTGTCTGATACTTGACTTCCCCAGGGAAATATAAGCTCCATGCAGGCAAGAGTTTCTATTTTGCTTGCTGTTGTGTTCCCAGCACCTGGCACTCAGTGCACTGGATGGATGGATGGATTGATGGATGGATGGATGGATGGATGGATGGATGGATGGATGGATGGATGGAAGGAAGGACTGACTCCAAGCTGCCCCCTAAACTCAACACCCTTTGGTCATTCAAGAAATATTTCTTTTCCCAAGGGTCACCTGCCCCAGGTTTTGCACTGATCACATTTTTTTCATACAGAGAAAGTTCTAGATGTTCAGTTCAAAAAAACCTATAATCACTTACCCACCACAGGCTCCAATCTATCTCCAGAGAGTGTGGTACGTCCCTCTCCAGGCCACAAGAAGAAGGAGTCAACACAGCAAGCATGCACCAGCCATGAGCAGAGGTGTGTGCCTATCTGCAGCAGCTCCCCTTTGTCCCCCAGACCTGGGCAGTCCAGCAGACTCTGGACATGGGTGGAAGAGAGAAGCAGCCTCATCTCTCCCCTGGGTGCCCCCTGTCACCACAAGCCAAGAAGGCCCAGCAGCACAGAACACTCCCTCTTTTATGTCAGAGGAGTGGAGTCAGGGCTTGGCGATGCCACGTGACCTGCATGTGGTGGGTCCAGAAAACGGAGCCGCGTGTGCAGCAGCATTTATACCTGTGTTTAATTTCTGCTTAATAAGACAAGCAAAATGCCCTACCTAAAAGCCCACTGACTGCAGGACACACATTTCCGGATTAACAGCTCTGTTAGAGATGTTTCCAGCAAGCAAATGACCTCTCTGTGATGTCTATAATTATAGCCACATAACATGTAAATCTCAATACACTTAATAAGCAGTTAATACTCTGATATAAAATATTTACATCTCAACCAAATTCATCCTGCATGGAGTAGCCCTGGTTGAGCGAGTTATTAAATCCGTGGCCATCAATCAGTCACCCCCGCTAAACAGAGAACTGAGGGAGCTACACTGAGCTTCCATCCCCCTCTCAGCACAGGCTAATGCCTCCCTGGCCTGGGAGTTTAAATATCACCAAATGCCTTCTGCCCATTGTTCTCCTGGGGGTGGCAGGACCTCTGTCGCGCTGAAGTCATCCCTCCTAGCACCACAGCCAGAAGCCTGAGCGTGCCCATGGATCTGCCCTCCACCTGCACCCCACCTTTGGACTGATACATCTTGAGGACCTACAATGGGTCCTAGGCAAGCTGCCAGGGCTGCCAGGGTGGGAGACGACAGTACACAGGCCCTGCAGGACTCACAACAACACAGCCAACACCACCTTCTAACCCAGCTCAAATGTCACCTCCCCTGAAACCGTCCTGAGCAGCTAGACCACTGCAGCCAGGCATCCCTGATGCCTCTCTCACGCTCCCCACATCCTATCCAGCTGCAATTCCTCTTGGCCTTCCCTTCACAGTGCATCCAGGTTTACCCCCTTTTCATGACCTCCACTGCCTCCCCGCTGGCCTGAGCCTTCACCGTCTCCAGCCAGGATGACTGTAGCCACTTCGCCCCGATCCCGCCAGTCTTGGTGCAACAGAGCAGCCAGAATCTCGGTTTACATTTTAAAAGGATGATTCTGTGTTCAACAACCTGCAATGGCTTCTCATTGCACTCGAAGTTCTTAAGGTGCGTTCAGACTCCGCACCAGAGCTTCTTTGCGGTCTCTGTGCCATGACCCTTAGCAGGCCGGTGATGCCAGAGGACTCATCTTTGGGAAAGGTTTTGCATGCATAAAAAGTACAGAGGGGCTTCCCTGGTGGCGCAGTGGTTGAGAATCTGCCTGCTAATGCAGGGGACACGGGTTCGAGCCCTGGTCTGGGAAGATCCCACATGCCACGGAGCAGCTGGGCCCGTGAGCCACAACTACTGAGCCTGCGCGTCTGGAGCCTGTGCTCCGCAACAGAAGAGGCCGCGATAATGAGAGGCCGGCGCACCGCGATGAAGAGTGGCCCCCGCTTGCCGCAACTAGAGAAAGCCCTCGCACAGAAACAAAGACCCAACACAGCCAAAAATAAATAAATAAATAAATAAATAATAAATAAATAAATAAATAAAGTAGCTATAAAATTAAAAAAAAAAAAAAAAAAAAGTACAGAGCATTGGGCTTCCCTGGTGGCGCAGTGGTTGAGAATCTGCCTGCCAATGCAGGGGACACGGGTTGGAGCCCTGGTCTGGGAAGATCCCACATGCCGCGGAGCAACTGGGCCCGTGAGCCACAACTACTGAGCCTGCGCGTCTGGAGCCTGTGCTCCGCAACAGAAGAGGCCGCGATAATGAGAGGCCGGCGCACCGCGATGAAGAGTGGCCCCCGCTTGCCGCAACTAGAGAAAGCCCTCGCACAGAAACAAAGACCCAACACAGCCAAAAATAAATAAATAAATAAATAAAAAATAAAAATAAAAGAATTCCTTTTAAAAAAAAAAGTACAGAGCATTACAAATGAAACCAATTCCATTGAAATAGTTCATTTTTAAAATGTGTGATACTGTGATATGTATGCATTAAATCATAGGATCTGTGGCTACTGTAAGTTTGAACTAAGGGTGAGAAGAAATATTTCAAGGTATCTGAAACAGTTTTCATGTAGAATAAAAATATCTGTAATTTGCATTGTTGAGAAAGTCACAGGTGGGTTTTTTGCCTGCAATCATAATCGAAAGGTATGCTAAATTTTAGTTAAAGGTTAAGGAAAACAAAGGTGTCCAATTTTTTTGCCATTTAAGCTCAAAGACCCCATGAACTCTATCCATGAGCTCTTCCAGGGTCCAAGCATACTAGGATAAAACCTCTCTCCACATGATCTGCACCACCTCACCTTCTCTCTACCCCAGGGCTCCTCTCCGCTGTGGCCATTCCACTCCAGGCACCCTGTCCTCCAGCTGTTCCTTAAACACATCAGATACATCCTTGCCTTAGGGTTGCCCTTATCTATCAATACACGGATAACTTCTGATAACTTCTTCGTCTCCAAGGCACTGCTCAAATCTTACCCTCTCATGAGAGGTACTCTCTCTGCCCTCAGCATTTCCCAAACCTTGAGTCCTGCTCTGTTTTTTCTGTTTTCTGTAGCATTTATTACCTTCTAACATGCTACATTGTTCACTCATTTATTATAGCTGTTATGTATCCTATTCCCTCCTCTCCTTCTCTCTTCCTCCCCCTTCCCTCTCCACCTCTCTCTTCTCTCTCCTAGAAATGTAAGCTCCTTGAGGATAGAGGTTTTTGTCTATTTTGTTTGGTGATTCACCCCTAGTTCCTAGAATAGGGCCTGGCAGATAATAGGAACCCAAATATGTGCTGGATAAAATATGAATGAATGAATGAATGAATGAACAAACGGCCTCCTCAGTGGTCTCACTCTGCACTAGCCAGTATCCTCTAATCCATCCTTCTCACATCTGATCCCATCACTCCTCTCCTAAGACTCGTCAGGAGCCTCCATCACAGCTGGAACAGAGGCTGACTTCCTACCAAAACTCCCAAGGCCCTCCACATGTGTTGGTCCCTGCCCACCTCTCCAGCCTCATCTCAGCCTTTTATCCTGAACACCCCAGCTCTCCGTACCTACCTTTGTTTTACCATTTTGCAGTCTTCCATTGGTCTCTGTCTCTGTGAGACCGCATGTGGTTCGGTTCACCTTCGGGCCCCCAGAATCCAGCTCTGGGCCTGGTGCCCAGCTAGTGCCCAGGGACTGAGTGATGGATGCGTGAACAAGTGAATAAACTAGTGGATGAACCAGGAGCAGAAGCCGCCTGGCTGCCATGCAGGCAGCAGGCTCACTGACGCCAGGCACACACCCCGGGTGGGGCCAGTCACCCTGACTCCTGACTGAGCATTTCACAGGGGACCCACAGAAGCTGGTTCTCAGTTGGAAGAGATAATCTGGCTAATAACATGTTTAGTTCAGGCACATCCCCTAAACCATATACTTGAAACCTCTGCCTGGGCAAACGTTTATAGCCGGCCTCTGCCCGGATCCCACCTTCACCAACCACAGGCCGGTCCCATCATCCATGGCTCTGTAGCTCTGCCAAGCCAGCCACGGGGCCACAGGCAGGGGCTCAGAGAGGAGCAGCCTCCAGGAGGCCCTGGTGTCCCCAGAGCCACGAGCCCCCACGGCACAGCCCTGCCAACCTCCACCCCTGTGACACCACCTGCTCTTACTTGTGCCAAGAAAGGCGGTTATGCGGGCACAGCAGAAAAGGAGACCCCAAGAAGGCAAACACCAGTCGCTCGCAACTGACAAGTGACATACGGCAGCACCTGGGGAAGCAGGCTCCAGGACCGTGCCAAGCCCATGTGGGGTGATGGTGCTGCGATGACATCTCAGGTGCCACCATCCAGAGGCTCTGTCTGACAGGGTACCAGCCTGGGTGACTCTGGCTTCTGCTACCCCAGACATACCCCCCTCTCTTACTGGCTCCCTTAAAACCATGAACTGACTATAGAAGTTCCCAACTCCAGGGGGACAACCGTGGAGGAGTTATAGACAAGGCTTAGGGCTTCCCTGGTGGCGCAGTGGTTGAGAATCTGCCTGCTAATGCAGGGGACACGGGTTCGAGCCCTGGTCTGGGAAGATCCCACATGCCGCGGAGCAACTAGGCCCGTGTGTCACAACTACTGAGCCTGCACGTCTGGAGCCTGTGCTCCGCAACAAGAGAGGCCACGATAGTGAGAGCCCCGCGCACCGCGATGAAGAGTGGCCCCCACTTGCCGCAGCTAGAGGAAGCCCTCGCACAGAAATGAAGACCCAACACAGCCAAATAAATAAATAAATAAATAAATAAATAAAAAGACAAGGCTTAGAGGGTTGGTGTCAGCCAATGGCCAGACAGCAGAGGGAGCTGAATTGTTCAAGGCTGGGGCTAGGGTCAGGGAGAAGCAGTCACACAAAGGCAAGTCACAGGAAGTGTGATGAGACAGGACTGCCCAACTCCAAACCCCTTTCTCATTACTGTCCTAATTCTGCCACAGTAAGACCTCAGACATCTTAACCTATCAGAGCTGTGCAGTCTGATATGGTAGCTGCTAGTCACATGTAGCTGTGTAAATGAACATTAATTAAAATTAAATAAAATCAAAGTTTAGTTCTTCAGTCATACTAACCACATTTCAAATGCTTAGTAGTCACATGTGGCTAGTGGCTACCATATTGGACAGCCCAGAATAGAGTACTTCCTTCATCGCAGATGAACTTAAATAATGTAATTGCTGTGGAAAAAAGCCCAGTGCAGCGCCTAGCAGATAGTAGATGTTTAATACCCTTCACCCTTCCCATAAACTCCAGTCACTCCTGCGACCCATCACTGCTCATGCTGCCTCCTTGAAGCCCTCTTGGGTAGCAGCTGCCCAGCCCTCACAGCACGCCTCCCTCAGGGCTGAGAGATGGATCACCATCCTCTTTGCTCTGCACTGCCACTTAGCAGCTGTGATGCTGTCACCCTAAATGGAAGCCCTCAGAGGGTAAGGAATTTACTTATAGTTAGGAAATTGGATGCTAACAAACTCATTGAAAGGGCTAGAAAAATTAGCGGTAGATGGGCCTCCAGGAAGACTTCCCAACCCCATTGAGCCTATCTGCCAATCTGAAGGGAGGTGTGGCTGGCAGAGTAACGGCCTCCCAAGTATATCCATGTCTTAAACGCTGAGAACCTGTGAATGTTTTACATTCCATGGCAAAGGGGAATTAAGGTAGTAGATGAAATTATGGTTGCAAATTGGCTGACTTTAAGATAGGGAGAGTATCCTGGATTATCTGGATGGGCCCAATGTGATCACAAGGGCCCTTAAATGTGGTAGATGGAGGCAGAATAGTCAGTGTCAGAATGATGCAGTATGAGAAAGTCATGACCAGCTATTGCTGGCTTTGAAGATGGAAGGGTCCGTGAGCCGAGGCATGGGGTCAGCCTCCAGAAGCTGGAAAAGGCAAGAAAATGGATTCTCACCTAGAGCCTCCAGAAAGGAATGAAGCCCTGATGACAACCTTGATTTTAGCCCAGTGGGACACTTCAGATTGCTGACCTCCAGAACTATAAAATAATAAATCGGTGGTGTGATAATTTGTTACAGCAGCCATGGGAAACTAATACATATTTTGGTACCAAAAGTGGGGAGGGGGGTGTCTCTAACAAATACTTAAAAAAGTGGAAGTGACTTTGGAATTGGGCAGTTACAGAGACTGGAATAATTTTGAGGAGTATGACAGAAAGCCTAGCTTGCCTTGACTTTACTAAACTATTCGTAGAAATACGGACATTAACAGCTCTACTAGAAAGGACTCACAAGGGATGAGAAACATGGTAGGAAAACCTAAATCACCTTAGAGAATACTTAAATTGTTGTGAACAGACTGTTAGTAGAAATATGGATGTTAAAAGTGCTGCAAGTGAGGGCTCAGAAGGAAATTGAGGAAATGTTAGTGGGAACTGGAAGAAAGAGGGTCCTTTGTTATAGAGTGGCAGGAAACTTAGTGGAATTATGCCCTGCAGTTATGTGGAAAGCAGAACTTGCAAGTGACGAACTTGGATATTTGGCTGAGGAGAATTCCAAGAAAAATGTCTAAGGTGTGACCAGGTTTCTTTTTGCTTGCTGCTTGTGGTAAAATGCAAAAGGAAAGAGGTAAACTGAAGGAAGAACTGGTAAACGAGAAGGAACCAGGACTTGATGATTTGAGAAATTCTCGGCCTATCTAGATTCCAAGACACTAAAATTAAGAGATTCAATGTCAGGAAAGCAGGTTCTAGGGTAAAAACTGAGGGTGTGGCTGGACAATCTTTTGCTAGTACCTCAGAAAGGTCAAAAGGTCAGAGTATTCAGTCATACAAAAGGCTCTTTGAAAAGATTAAGTGTGTGACTCATAGATCCCGTCAGCTGTCTCAGCAGAAGCCAAAATAGAGATGAGATTGTCTAGCAAAGACCTGTGGAGGAGGAGACCTACAAAGTTCTTGAGAATGTTATACCAGCAGAAACACTGCCAGTTTGCAATGAAAGGGAAAGAGAGCAGACAAAATGAAAGAAGGCTGTATGAACTCCAAAACTCTCCACACAAGAAACAGGCTGATCAAACTCCTCAGAGGCAAATGTTCCTCAGATGCTACC
The DNA here is from genome assembly GCF_949987535.1 of Balaenoptera acutorostrata. Classification (NCBI taxonomy): domain Eukaryota; kingdom Metazoa; phylum Chordata; class Mammalia; order Artiodactyla; family Balaenopteridae; genus Balaenoptera; species Balaenoptera acutorostrata. Next base: position 120,895,904 of record NC_080065.1, on the reverse strand, counting down.
TTTAATGAAAAAGAAAGGATGACTCAGAGGGTAGAGGCTTGAGCCAAGAGGTTGGAGCCAAGAATCACAGAAGAGGCTTTGAAACCAAAGGGAGTTTGCCCAGCTCAATTTCAAAATTGCTTGGGACCAGTGACCTTTTTTTTTTCTTTAAATTTTCTCCCTTGCTTAACAGAAATTTCTATGACTGTTATCATATGCCTGTACCACCACTGTGTTTGGAGCAGAAAACTTGTTAATTGAATTTCACAGGTTCATAGGTGAAATGGAACTGTGCCTCAGGATGGATTATGGCCAGAGCCTCACTCATATTTGATTTAGTAGGGTATCAGGAAACTGCCACTGGAACTAGTGACTTCAAGAACACACTTCCATAGCTTCAATCCAGGGATGTAAAAGTGCTGTCACTGCCACAAGTGCCTCTTAGCACCCCAAAAAACTGGTGAACAGACACTGGAATTCTGACATGGAAGAATCAACAGCAACATGGCCATGTTTGCTGTTGCCAGGCTTGCTGCCAAGGCAGCAAGAAGATAACCTCCACTTCATCTCTGCCTTCCAAATCTTGTACAAATGTACCTACTTGCATCCAGACTTTAGCTGTAAGAGAATCTGAGACATACAGTTTTTGCTTTATCAACATTTGTATATAGGAAGGTACACTAGAAGGAAGTTGGATGGAGGCCTAGTGCCAATCTACTTCACCCACCAAAGTCAACCATTATGCTAAGTATCGTTTCATTTAATCATCAAGGCAACCCAACAAAATAGACACAAATGTTATTCTCAATTTACAAATGAAGAAATTGAAGCTCAGAGAAGTTAACAGACTCACATAAGACCATACAGCTAGGAAGGAACATGGATAAAACCCAGGATTCTCTGAATTTAAAGTTTATGTTCTTAATCATCACATGCATGTCAGGGTCAACCTGGTCTTTGAAGGATCCAAAATGTAAGGTAGGACATAATGGAGTTGCATATTCACAGTAACAGCAAAAAGTTGCACAAAAACAAACATGATGGACCAAGTGAAGGAAGTAGAAGTCATAAGTCATTACAAACATAAATAGTCCTTAAGAACATGAGACATATCAGGCACTGTTCTAGGTAGTGGGGATACAGTGGTAACCAAAACAGACATGTCTCCTGCTCCTGACTGAATAGATTTACAGTCTGGAGGTGAGAGAGGTGTTAGTCAAATAACCACACAATGAACTCCTATGTACAACCATTTTGAGAACTAGGGAGGAGAGAGGCTCATTGTACTAGTAGAGGGTACAATATGGGGGACCCAGGCCCATGCTGAAAGTCAGAGAAGGCTGCCTTGGAGAAATGACAATTATACCAGGACACTTCTGTCCTCCTAAGCAGAGCTACTGAATTTTAATTGACTTCTCACAGAGGACACCTTAAAAACCCTAATGATAAGTCTTGGGGATGTAATGTACAGTGTGGTGACTATAATAATATTGGATTGGCCAAAAGGTTCCTTTGGTTTTTAAAGTAAAAATAAAAGACACATTTTTCATTTTCACCGAGAAATTTATTGAACAACATATCCATCGTTTTGTTCCCCTACCTTCTGTCATTTTTCAGGCAGCTTCATAATTCCATCTTCCCAAATCTTTTTACCTTTTTTGAGCAAAGAACTCTTCCAGGTGCCTTTTACAGTCTTCCAGGGAATTGAAATTTTTTCCATTAAGAGAATTTGGTAAAGGCCGAAATAAATGGAAATCCTAAGGTGCAGTGTCTGGTGAATATGGCGGATGATTCGGAACTCCCAAGCCAAGCTGTAACAGTTTTTGCCTGGTCATCAAAGAAACATGCAATCTTGAATTACCCGAATGGAAGATTATGCGTTTTCTGTTGATTAATTCCAGACGATTTTCTTTCAGTGCTGCTTTCAGTTGGTCTAAATGGGAGCAGTACTTGTTGGAATTAATCATTTGGTTTTCCGGAAAAAGCTTATAATATAGGACTCCCTTCCAATCCCACCAAATACACAACATCACCTTCTTTGGATGAAGACCGGCCTTTGGTGTGGTTGGTGGTGGTTCATTTAGCTTGCCCCACGATCTCTTCTGTTCCACATTATTGTACAGTATCCGCTTTTCATTGCCCATCACAATTTGTTTTAAAAACAGAACGTTTTCCTTAGTTTAAGTAGAGAATCACATGTGGAAATATGGTCAAGAAGGTTTTTTTCACTTAACTTATGAGGAACCTGAACACCAGAGCGAAGAACATAACCAAGCCAGTGCAAATGATTTTCAACGTTTGATTTGGGTATTTTGAGTATGTTGGCTATCTCCTGCGTGGTATAACGTTGATTACTCTCAATTAATGTCTCGATTTGATCTCTGTCAACTTCAACTGGTCTACCTGACCCTGGAGTGTTATCCAGCAAGAAACTTCCAGCACGAAACTTCACAAACCACTTTTGACACATTCGATCAGTCACAGCACCTTCTCCATACACTGCACAAATCTTTTTTTGTGCTTCAGTTGCGTTTTTACCTTTCTTGAAATAATAAAGCATAATATGCGGAAAATGTTGCTTTTTTTCTTCCTTCAGTATTAAAATGGCTACGCAAAAATTTACCAATTTTGCTAAGTTTTTCTTGTAAAATGCACACTGATATGAGAGCTGTCACAATACAATCTAATAAAATTATTTTTAATGAAGTTAAAGACAACTAAGTACTACTGGAGCCATCTTATGGAAAAAACCAAACGAAATTTTGGCCAACCCAATACTATATCGCATATTTGAAAGTTGCTAAGAGAGTAGATCTTAAAAGTTCTCATCACAAGAAAAGAGTTTTTGTAATTATGCATGGTGATGCATGTTAAGTGGACTTATTACGGTGCTCATTTCACAATATATACAAATATCAAATCATATGTTGTACACCTGAAACTAATATAATGTTGTATGTCCACTATACCTCATTAAAAATTAATAAAACAAAATAAAAACCCTGAATAAAATATTTTTTAATCTTCTCAAAAAAATAGTGAAGAACCACCAGGCCAAAATCTACAGAAAGGAAAGGACATAGAAAGACAAGGCAAACATTCAAAGCTACTTTTGCCCTGAAGTCAATTTCTGATCTAGAAGAAACAGATGCAAAGTTGAACTATAGCTGTGGTGACCTCCTAGGGTGAGAGGGACAAAAGTCAAAGCCTAGTTCCCACCCATGGTGGGTTATTTAATTCCCCACTTACAGTAAGCTGAGTCTCTAAAGAGCTTCACTCAGAGGATAAAACAGAAATAAACTAGCCCTCTTGTGGCTCTGCAGCTTATGTTTCAAATAACCTGAGAGTTCAAGGAATCTCAAGTTTGAATTAACTGGTAGTACCCTCAAAGCCCAGCAGAAGCAAATGAAAATCCTGAAAGAACTGTCCCTAAAATATATTTTCAAAATTAACGATCAGCACACAGTCAAAAGTAATCAGGCACATAAGGACATAAGACACCATGAACCAGACAACTGAAACAGAGTCACAAAAACACTTCAGATAGTAGAATCCTCTCACAATCTGTATCTATAACAATTATGGTCACAAGGTAAATAGTAAAGAAATAAAAAACAGGATGGAAAATATCTACAAGGACAAATGCTCAAAGAACTGAAGGACTGGTAGGAATTAACTAGGTGGGAAGGGCAGGAGAGAGGGGATATGAGCGGAAAGGCATTCCCAGCAAAAGGGCCAGTGCGCTCCATGCTTTATCCAACCATAAGGCCTCTGTATATTAGATACTGTGGGAAGAGGAAGAAAATGAGCAGTAAGGGCAAAGTATGATGTTGAAGAACCAAGATGGGTGGAGGCTGGATTCTGATAAGCACTGTGGTCTCTATCCTGAGAACAACAACTGAAATTTACCATTGAAGGAGCCTTGAGATGTTTCAAATAGAAAGTGAAATGGACAAACTTGGGATTTGGAAGATCTTTCTATTTTCCTGCTCAGCTCCAAAAGGATCCTTTCTCCCTTTGCTGTCTGAGAGCACACAACAATCCTGAGATCCACACTGAGACAGCACTACCGCCCTCGTGAGAACATGGTAACACTGAGGCCCTTTGGGGGACAATGGCCTATCTTGAGGGGCCTATTGAGTCACTTCAGTCTGTCTGGGTTCATTTCATCTGAGGATACAACACACGCATGCACACAAAGTAGGTGGGGTAGTCCCTGTTGGCAAAGTCAACTGGGGTCTCATCACCTAGGCCTCAACGTCCACATCTGTAGGAAGAGTCTCCCAGCACCATGGCCTTGGGCCGTCTGAGCTCCCAGCTGACATGAGTCATGCATCGTCAGCAGGCAAGGCAGTGTGTGTGTGTGTGTGTGTGTGTGTGTGTAGGAGAAGGGGATGGGGCAAGAGGAAGAAGAAGGGCCAAGATTTTCACCCTCCATGCTGAACTGAGCACAGAAGTGCAGTGTGGCTGAGGTTTCAGGGGAGCATTTGCAACTCCCACAAGGTGAGCCACATTTTCTGGGAGGACAAACAAATCTCCCCAGCAGCTCATGAAGCTCCTCCCTCCTCACTCCAGGTGGGAGGCACGGTGGATACATCACACACCCAGAGCCCAGCCACTCCCCCCATACAGCATTCATCACCCCCAGGCCACCAGGCCTTTGTTCCTGCGTGCCAAGGAGCCACCAGCCTGCCCCTCCCCCCCCACAGCAGGCCCCCAGAGGCTCAGGGACAAGTCGTGACCTCATCAGGGACCAATACGCACTCCTGTCCCCTGCTCTGAGCCTGCCAGGGGAGCCCCCAAGGTGCAGCAGGCAGACCACTGTCAGCCCGGGCAGTCCTGGTAGTGGTGGGGCCTTTGAGGGAAAAGTTAATTTCATCAATCAGCCATTGTTGGCCTGCCAAGTGCAGGCTCGTCCTCCCCCCGCTGTGTCACTGGGCACTGTTGACACAGATGTCAACTGTCAAGGGTGCCCTCCGCCTCCCTCCTGCGGCATCCTGCAGGCCCGGCACAAGGGCCTCTGTCGCAATGCTCCCCACTGGCCCCTTGCAAGAACCAAGATTGCCACACCTTCAAAATTGCCAAAACTTGACTGGATACTTCATCATGCGGATGGGCCGTGGAGGCTGCAGCTGACACGGACAGGTATGGCAGATACTTGACTGTTTGCCAGATGACAAATCCCAACTGAGTGAAACCTGCAGACTTCACAGTATCTGCGGTGCATGCTTCCTCCTGCCCTCCCAACAGAAGAGGCCAGTGGTAGCTTTCTGGAGCCCATTTCCAGCATGGGAAGAAAAGGGCCACGTCTCCATAATCTGTGCATCCGTGGGCCCAGCCAGCAGCCTGGAACCATAGCACTGGCTGAGCTGCCCCCATCCCCTTCAGACCCACCCCAAACCTGTTTCTGGGAAAGACTGAGAAACAATGGGTACCATGGGAAACTATGCAGTGAGCCCCCACTGGCCTCCATCCCCATTCCTGCCCTTCACTAGTCCCAGTGGACCTCAGGATAGAGGACAGCTACCCCATGACAATCCATGGATGGACAAGACCATACAATTGCCAGAACATGACAAAGATTCCTGAAACTCACTTAATGCTGGGTCCCAAGGAAAGCTGTTAGAAAATATATGATCCATGGGAAATTTCACTCCATAGGTCACAGCGATTCTGCTGAGTTATTTGTCTTGTTTGTGGTCTCAAAAAAAATCCACAAACCATGGCCAAGGCCATGGGAAAGATACAAGAAGGGAAAGAATTGAGGTCCATTCCTAGTGAGCTCCTAGTCTAGATGGGGACACACGCACACACACACACACACACAGATTGTAGCACAGGTAAGGTATGTCCCCAGTGAATGGGTCAGCGGGGGCCCTGGGGAAGGGAGAGCCCAGTGTGCTGAAGTGGACAAGGCAGGCAGGCTCACCAGGGTAGTTAGGTTTGTTCCAATTTAGCCAGGTGCCATCCAGGAAGAATAACGCCTTAATAAACTGGATGGGAGGAGCACAGTGCCATGTGAGGACATTCAGCCTGGACACACAGACCAGTGGAGACCTCCTGGCATAAGCCACCAGCCACCACTACTGCTCAGAGACCGAGGCCTGCGGGGAAAGGCACTTCTCCAAGAGCAGTCAGCCAAGTGGGAACCAGTGTCCAAGGCTCGGTTGGCTCCAAGGCGTGTCCCTGCCACCACCAAAGGACACTGCACCAATACACCCTGGGCTCTCTCTCACGACACACTATTCTGTGCAGCCCGTGATGCCTTCCCAAGATCAGGCAAGATTTCATCCCTGGAGCCCAATCCCACAGAGCTGTAGCAAGAGGCTGGGGAGAGGGGCAGGAGTGAAGAGCCGAGCGGTGTCCTGGCCTAGCCCAGGCCAGGAGAGGTTGACAGTATAGGTTTGGGGTCTTCTAATTTTGAAACATCAGTGAAAGAAGTATTTCGAAATCTCATTCAATTCTGAAATTTCCTCAAGATAAAACCAAATCTGATTCGGATGAGTTGACACCTTGAACACGGGCACAGGATGTGCCAACCAGTCTCCCCTGTTCTCGCGACCCTGCGGGCTGGCTCCACGGGCCCTACCGTACGGCCTGTCAGAAAACCAGGCTGGCAGTGTGGGGCTCTGCCCAGGGAGAACTCTGCGGGCAGGAGGCAGCTCACACTGGGTAGCAGGCAAGGCTGCTCATGTCCCGGAGTCCTGTGTCTGGCACACGGCAGCATCCAAGGGATGAATATGTGATGCTCTTGCCATCCTGACGCTGTAATTCTAAAAGCCCTTCAGGTGCCTAGTGCCTCAGTTTACCTCTCAAGTGAAGTCAGCCCATGGTTTCCTCCCTCTGAGAAGCTTTACCAGTTGAACCAAAGTATTGCTAAGGAAGACCTCTGAGCTCCACAGACTACACAGCTTTGACCCATGACCAGATCTACACATGTAAAACAAGTCTAGGAGAGGCACAGGCCCAGAGACACTTAAGCAGCTTTCTTTTTCACTGCAAGGAGCAGGTGCTCCGGCAGCTCCCACAGCAAATTGCGGAAGAGCATGCGGAAAGCTACAGAATTGTGGCCACTGACCCTTTGATCCAGAAGGTCCTTCAGAGGGCACGTCCCCCCAGCCCATGGTACTCTGAATACCTGGCTGACACCAAGAACAGTGCCCAGAGGAGGACAGCGGTAGTAGTCTGCTCTGCAGTTGCAGTGAAGAACATTCTGGAAGGCCAGATATTTTCTAAGTCAGGATTTCTTCCCTGGGACAGAGAGACAAGAAATTCAAAGATAACGATCTACAGAGGCAAGGTAGGGTGAGATCCTCCAGGGCTGGCGTAGATTACTTGGGGGTAGCCGCGGTAGGTCCCATCTTAAGATGCCTCCGTTGACAGTACTTGTCTTTATTTTCTAACCGGATGGACATTTAACCATTTTCACACTATGGCAGAACACACGGCTCTACCGGTTGTGCAGCTCAGTCATGACCCAAGTTCCACGTCCATTGAGCAGTTCCACCACGTTTGAGAAATACCTCCCAGCACTGTCCCCTTGTTCAGTGAACTTCTCCTGAGTGCTCGCTGAGCATGGAAGCAGAGGAGCTCCCAGCCCAGTGGGGGCAGGCAGAGCCCTTTCCACTGGAAAATGGGACACTCTCAGGCTGTGCCGCCTCCAGCCCTCTGGCGCTGCTCCCCATCATGGCCGTGAACCCCGCTAAGGCCAACCTGAGGAAGATCTGTGAGACCTCAGCACAGTCAGGAGACCATGGGCTCTGACCCTGAGTCAGCCATGCAAGCAGCTTCACCTCGCTAGGCTTCAGGCATCCCATGTGTAGGATGGGGATACAAGGAGCTGCCCTGGATATTTCCAAGAGTGAGTAAGAGGAGGACCTAAAAGCGATCCCCTTATTACGACTGTTCAGTTCCTCCTACAAAGGAAGGAGGGGGAGCAAGGGGCAAAGGTCCCTTCCTTAGGAAAGCTTCTCAAATCTGTCATCACGTCAATCCAAAGCTGCTCTACGGAGGTTTCCCAGCTGGGCCACCACCGCCTCCTCTCACCAGAGCTGTGCCACAGCCCGAGCTCAGAGCAAGTCACCCCTCCCACCCCAGCAGGAGGCAGGAGAATGACACAACTCAACACCCTGATTAGTCCTGCTCAACTTCTATGCAAGCAGAGTTGGGGCAAAGAGGCAGGTCTCTGCTGTGACTCACCTGCAAACAAGGTCACTATCCGCAAGACCAGGGCTGGTCTGACCTGGAGGTGACCCTGAGGGTTTGAAGGCAGGCCCTCTCTCCACCTGAAAAATCTCTCTCCCAACATTTTTCATAGCTCCAGTTCTCACCATTAGAGTGAATTTTTTTGGATGCTGGAGCTCAAGAAGTCCCATTTAATAACTGTTAATTGTTTTAGTACATGTGCTGGTCATTGTTTTAAACACTCTACATGGATTAACTAATTTAATCTGTATTACAAACCTGTGAGTTAGTATGACCATTTTACAGATGAGGAAAGGACACTTAGAGAGATTAAGAAACATGCCCAAGGTCACAATAGCTAGCAAGTGGCAGATGCAAGAATGAACCCAGGCAGCCTGATTTTAGAGCCCATTACATTCATCTTCACACCACCTAGAGGGGACCTTGCTTGGGAAAGTGGCTTATAAAGCATTTTTCAAAGAGCCCTAGAGTTGCACGGTGTTACCTGGAGAGCCACCAAAGCAAGTAGAAGGATAAGGTGCTGGTCCCCTCCCCCATTTTAATCAATGCAGCTTCCTTAAGCAGAATCTCAATTTTAAAGAGACAGTCTAATTTCACTTGTAAAACGGATCACACCACCAAAAACAGTTCTAAAATTTTCTTCTTTAGGGAATTCCCAGCTTATACTTTAGAGAGCTTCATTCCCATGGGGCCCTCTGATCTAGGGGAGGAGATACAAGGGAAGAGGTCAAGAAGAACTTGGAAACTTCAGAATCCGGCCGAGAACCATCTAACTTGGAGTCTTAGAAACCAAGGGTCCCTTCTTCCTCCCTAACCATCTTGGGCCCAGAAAACACATGGTCACAGGTCCAGAAATGTAAATGGTACCAGCAAATGGGTCAGGGTACACAACCACACACATTCACACACATTCTGTCTGTCTATCTCTCTCTCTCCCTCTCTCTCCGCCCCTCCCCCGGACTCTCTCTCTCCCCTGCCCCTTCTCCCTCCCCCTCTCCCTCCCCCACACACTCCATTTTAGCCTGTCCTCAGCAATGGAGCCAGATGGATGATCCCTGAGAGGTCTTTGGTGTCTGGTCAGCCACACCCTCACAGCGTCCATCCTGGGGCCTCCACCTGGGAGCCGTGAGCCAGGCTCTGACTCAGTGACTGTGTGGCCTGTGGCTCTCCACCTGTCCTCTGTGCTGCAGGGGCCCCATCTGTAAAGGAAGTGTTTGCAGTGGGCTGGAGCTGTCCTGCAGGCCCCAGCCCGCTCCGCCTCAGGAAGGGGCTCAGGTATGTGTGCCCTCTCCCCACTGACCAGCAAGCTCCTGAGGAGCAGTGGGCCACTCTCTGACGCCCTGGGGAGGAGCATGCGGCCTCGAGTGCAACATCCACTGGGCCAATGTGTGCGGCGGGGCTACAGACAGCCTCCCGCAGCAGCTGATCTGGGAGCAGGGGGCCACACGGGGCTTAGCACCAGGTGAGCTGGGGCAGTGAAGCGCAGCAGGTGGACAACGTCCTCAGTCTCTGCTTTCTGGCCATCCGCGTGGACAGCTGTTTCTGCCTCCCTACAGGACCCTCAACTGGCAATGAGCCTGGGTAGACACAGCACCATGGCTGTGATGGGGCCAAATCTCTTCTCCCTTCCTGGGGATAGGGATGACCATGAAGACAAGGAAGGGCTGAGAGGGGTCTAGGGAGAGGAAGTCCAGACCGCCTCTCCCTTCTCAGCCCACTGCTGGGAGCACAGAGAATCCAGGAGCACTGAGAACAAAATCCTGGGAGACTTTCCACTGTTCCCAACTGGGCCCCATCCCCCTTCTCTCTCCTGCTCTTCCTATTCCCCCAGCGAGCCTCCACAAACCACTCAGCCACGACCTCTTGAAGAAGAGCCAAGTTCCTTCTTGCTTTCCCACCTCAAACCACCCACCCCAGGAAGGAGGCATCCAAACCCAGGAAAGCAGGCAACGTCTGTGGCCAGTGATTGAGCAGGAAGAAGACGTGGGAGCAGCTTGCCCAGTGGCCACAACACAGTGTTCCCAAGATGCCTCCAGTGCCACGTGACCCTTCACCTCCTGCGGGGCTGAGGGTCTCCCTCCCTGTACCCCGGGTCCCCACTGATGAGCGCGAGTGTGGTCTGAAGGGCGTTTGTGCAGTGGCAGCTGGAACACACAAGATCCAGAGTGTGGTTTGGTTTGAAATCAAGGAGTGCTGGTTGGAAGAGCTACACCCCATGGAAGGTGAGCCCTCCTACACCAACTACTCTCCAGCCTGCCCAGCAGAGAACTTCAGTCTCACCTGACCAAAGCTGTCGCAGCAGGAAGCTCAGGGGGACTGAGGGGCGTGGTCGGACCCCCTGCCCTGAAAGTGAAGCAGCGGCTGCCAGGGAGTAGAAGGGGCCAAGAGGTCTGTGACGCCGAGCCTTGCTGTCCCCAGAGAGTCAGCTTTGCCCCCGTCTCCCTCAACACCTGCAGCACCCTCAAAGCAAGCCCACGTTCCCCCTCAGATGATGCCCAGGTAAAGATGCTCAGGACACACCCCTCCTGTCCGCATGAAGGAGCCCCCCGGCTCAGCCTGCTCTGCCTCCTAGTAACAACGGTTCAAACCAGGCCCCCAGCCCCACCCCCCCACCGCCCAAATGAGTACCTTTCTCCAACCCCACACTGGCAATTACTCCCAATTACATGATGTGACAAGGCACTGGGACCTTAGCACTTAACTCGGGTCCTGCATTATGCAATGCTTTTAATCCTCTTACTTAAGGTGGAAAACCGATATGACGCTCTGAGTTCACGTGAATGACTGGAAAAAATAATTCTAAGAAATAAAAACATTGCCATCAATATCACCTTACTGGCTCCCTGAAAGGATTAAAAGGATGCATAGTTTGAATTTTCAAATGCCCTCTGCTGAACTCTCCTTGCAAAGGCTCCCTAGGGGGAGAGGGACCGTGCAGGGATTCCCTGGACAGGAGAGTGGTTCCCCTGTGGCTTTGGTGTGAGCTCTATCAGCTAGAATCCGAGGGCCCTCCTCCCTGTGCCCTCAGCCACAGCCAGGACTCTCTGAGTGCCCCCATCCCCTAGAGCACCCAGGGTGCAAAGGCTGGTGCTCCCCCATTCATAAAAAGCCACCCAGAGCCAAAGCCCCATCCCTCCCTCATCCCTAAGGCAGGTCCTACCTTACAAGACTAAGATCCTCAACTGCCCTGTCTTCCGTAATGTCCAGACTTTCTGGAGACGCTCGCAGCACCCACAGGCCACAGAGAACCTCCACAAGAAGGATAGACATTTCTGGGGCTGCTCAGGTCCTGATAAGGTAGGGAGGCCCTCACGGCCCCCATCAGAAGGTCCTAGCACACAACGGGCTCCCCGCTTTCTCCATGATGAGCTGCCAGGCTGCCACACTGCACTGAGTTTACCTATAGCCACTGAACACTCCAATTACCACCCAGCACTAGGTGGGCAGGTGGGCAAGCAACAGGGCCTGCCCTCTGGTATCCACACCCCAGCCCAAGGCCTGGCCTTTGGATGGGAGGGAGCAGCCTGACACCAGCAGGTACAATTACAGTGGCTGGGTCCATTAAACCTTGGGAATAAAGAGCTGGCCAGGTAATTACCCCTAATCCCCTTCGAGCCTTTGTCTGCGAGCGGCACTGCCGTAAGCCTAATGGTGTGAGATAAGTGGCCAGACTCCCCGGCCCTCCCCAGAGCTGCCTCAGGCGGGTCTAGAGTGCGGGCACTCAGTCAGCTCAAGCCCACCAGGATGCCATTCCTAAGAGTCTCCTTTGACAGGACCCTCCACGAAGAGGTAGTCCCCAAGGCCCCCCCAGGACGATGAGGTCCCTGGGGCTACAAGATGGCGGCAGCGTGGCAGTGGAGGAGGAGGAGGAGGATTCCAGGTCCTGGTGGGACCTGGTGTTTGGCCAGGAGGTTTGAGCGAGGAGATTCATGCCACATGGACCCCACAGCCATTTCCATAACCATATTCTGGTCATGTTCAGTCATAATTCCTGCACTCCAGGAGCCATGCACAGGATGGAGATTGTGGTACAAAGCAACTCACCAATAGAATGGCTGGCCCTCAACACTGATGCATGAATGACCTGTCTGCTACAAAGGACTAAGAGGCTTCCGCAGGTGTCGGCCAGCCCCTCCGCTCTTTATAACAACCCTAAGAAGTAGAGGGGCCTCCTAGGACCCTGGATATATATAGCATGCCCTTCATCCTCTGGATCCCATGGCCCCATTCAGCATTTGCATCCTGAGCGGCAGGGGTCACAAACTCAGGAGTCCCCAGGCTGTACCTCAACAGGAGGAGACAGGTCCTACCTGCGCTCTCTCTTATTTTTCTGAAAAGACAGTCCTCCCAGCCCTCTCTCTTTCTCTCTAAACAGAGACACGGGTCCTTACTCATTTAAAAAGCAAAGCTCCTGGTAACTACTGCCACATATTCCTGTTTCTCTAGAGAAGTCTGAAATCCAAATTTTTAGGTAAAAGCCCTCAATTTTCAAATATCAGCAACTAATGCCAACAATTTAAAACACTGGATGAACCAAGCAAATGCGTCCGTTTGCAAGCTCTGCTGTCCTGGATTTGTCTGTTCGGGGGCCCCTCTATCCCACCTCAAATGAAGCTCCTTGAGAACAAGAACCACATCACGCTCTCTGGAGACCCAGCAGCCAGCACAGAGCCTGGCACACAATCAGCGCTCATTAAATGCTGGGTAAAGGAGTCAGTGACTTAATGGTGAAGAAGCCGAGGGCAGAAAGGTTAAGTCCCCTGTACAAGGTGACCCAGCTGGCGAGGACCAAGCAAAGATGAGCAGCCAGGCTCAGGCTCCTGGCTAAGTTCCTGCCACAGCTCGTGTTGCTGTCCTCAGCCCCACTCTACGACATTCACAAAAATAGCCCATCCTGGATTTCACAGGGCTTATTATCCACCAGTGGAATTTAAATTCCAGTGTTTCAAGTTAAATTTTGCAAAGCGTTCCACAACCATCGACCCAGAAGATCATAGACAGCTGGGCTGCAGACCCCTTCCAAGCTTGACATAGTCCATGAGTTGGGTGCAAAGGCCTCAGCAACTCCACAATGCAGGAAGAATGGGCCCACATGAGGAGGAAGGAGACCCCCCTGAATCTATGAGACCCTCTTCTTGTCCAGTCTTCTGGAACCACCAGTAGGAAATGTACATGGAGCCTTTAGGCAACGGCATCCTGACCTGGAGCTCCAGGCGCCAGAGGCTGAATACTCAGCTCCTCACGGCTACCAGACCATGAGGCCAAAGCACAGGAGTTAAACTTCCAGTTCAACATAGCAGCTCGAAGACTGCCTGCATTAGTTACTGTGGGCATAACAACATCACAAAGCTACAAAAAAGGTGTCCACCGGGACTGCAATTTCATCTCAAGTCTCAAATGGGGAAGGACTGAGCTCTTCCAGTCTTATGCCGTTGCTGGCATAATTCAGTTCCTTGCAGCCTGCTGGACTAGGGGTTTCTTGCTGGCTTGCAGCCAGAGGCCACCCTCAGTTCCTAGCTGGTTGTTGGCTGGAGACTGCCCTCAGCTCCCTGCCATGCGGGCTTCCCACATCGCTTCATCAAAGCCAGCTAGGGAGAGAGCCTTCAAGCAAGACTGATGTTACAATCTTATGTAAGATACGGACATGACATCCCATCACCTTTGCCACATTCTGTTAGTCAGAAGGAAGTCACAGGTCCCGAACACACTCAAGGCTGGGGGGATGGAATAAGACATGAGTACCAGGAGGAGGAGATAAATAGGACCATTATATAGTGTCCCACACACTGCCTAACACAAAGCAAAGTATTTTTTTATTGCATCAATCCAAGAGGACCAAGAGAAAAGAAAACAACAGAAGAGCGATGTCAACGCTATTTTGGAAGCCAGCAAATAAATGGATGAGTGATGCGGACAAAGGCTGCAGCATTCCACAGTCTGCTAAGCTAAGGCAGTCCAGGCCAGCCTTCAGAAGCAAGCTGCTGCGGACAGAACCTCAGAAATGCAAGCGACTTAGAGGCGATAGTTGCCTCTGAAAGCAAACAGACTGGTTAAAGTCTTTAAAAGCGGCAAACAGATATGCCCTCCTCGATCCTCATCATCCACGTAAACATTTCTCTTCCAAACTTTCAGAACACAGTAGGTCTATCCTCTGAATCCAGGGACACAAAGCAAAACTGAGGAAAGTGGTGAGGTGCCATTCTGAAAATGGGGATTCTATGAACATTAATGTACTAAATAGCAAAATCCCCCAGTGCCCTTTCTCCTTTTGGCTCCAAGAGTTACATGTATCAGGCTGGAAAATTCCCCCTTGAAACTAACCAGCTCATGAAAACAACTCCCAAAGATACCACTATTTGAGGGTCTCCATGCCCAGAGGACTTCCAACCAGCATGTTCGTGCCTCATCTTAAATATGAGCCAAGAATCACCAGCATCCACCAAAAAGACAGGACAACCAAAAGGAAACAAAAGTAACCCAGAGAAAAAATACAATATAAACAGCAAAGGAAAACTCCAGAGAAAAATACAACACTCTCAGTGAAAGAAGAGAACATAAAGCACATATAAAGTAAAAATTGAAAGCTGTAAAGACGTACAAAGCAAGAGCTCTAAGAAATTTAAAAAAGGAAAACAAGAGTAAAAAATCCAGTAGATGTTTGTAAGATAAAGTTGAAAACATACAGTTTAGAGCAGCAGCTCTCAAAGTGTGGTCCTCAGATACCTAAGGGTTCCTGCAGCCCTTTCAAGGGGCCCATGAAACCAAAATTATTTTTATAATAATACTCAGCCATTAGTCACCTTTTCCACTGAGTTGACGTTTGATGGTACAAGAGCAATTGTGGGTAAAACTCCTGGGGCCTTAACAGAAATCAAGGGGGTGGCAGCAAACTGTACTAGTAGTCACTCTATTCTTCACTGCCACACACTCAAAGTAAAAACTTAATGTCAAGAAATCTTTTCTCAAATATTAACGAAGTAAGTCTTTCAATTCAAGGAAAACAACTGGTAATCTTTGTTACTAACAATAAAATTTGAGCTTTCAAGCAAAATTAGAATTTTAGGAAGCTCATCTAATACCATAAGCTTGAGAGCATACTTTTCTGTTGCGATCAGTGACATTTACAAATCGAAATGTTTGATATTGTATAAAGCAATGTGTCAACATTTCAAAAATCTATAATTCAGTGCACCAGTATTTGCCAAATGATCAATGAATAAGGTTACAAAATCAGGCATAAGGAAAATCCACTCCACGTACGAGATAGACCAATGGATTTTAATGTAACAGAGAACAAGAAGTTTACTGATAAGGTTTCAGATTCTACACTGACACTAACCTTTGAGAACTCACCATGGTAGAGTTTTGTTGTAATATCAAAGAAGATATCCGCAATTATCCGCAAGGGCAATTAGAAATACTCTTCTCTTTTCCAGTACACATCTGAATGAAACCAGACTTTCTTCATATACTTCAATCAAAAAACATATCACAACAGATCCAATGAAGAAACAGGTGAGAATATAGCTATCGCTCTTAAGCCATATAGTTGAAAGAACGGCAAAAATATGAAACAATGTCACGCTTTTTACTAAATTTTTTGCTTTGAAAAATGTATTTATATTTTCATAAATTATGCTATTTATGTTAACATGTAAATGGGTTTATTTATATGAATTAATATTTTTTTAATTTCTGTTTTAAGTTCTAATATGGTGAATATCAATAGGTATAATCTACGTAAATAAAAGGTCTTGGTGATTCTCAATGATCTTTACGACTGTGAATAGATCCTGAGACTAAAAAAGGAATCTGAGGCCAAAAGGTTTGAGAACTACTGCTCTAGAATGTAAAACAATTAAAAAATGGAAATTAGGAGAAAAGGTTAATCAGTGGATCAGTTCAGGAGATTCAACATTTAAAAAAAAAAAAAAAATTCCAGAAAGGAGAAAATGAATGGAGGGTGGAAATTTTTATCAAATAAATCATATAAGGCAAATCCCTACAGCTAAAGTTTCTAGATTTAAAAGTATCCAGCAAGCGCCCAAAACAATGTATTTTTAAAAATTCATATGAAGTGATGGAAATGCGACATTTCTGGACCCTGGTGATAAAGGGATGAGTCTCAAAGCTTCTGGGTGGAGGGAAGGGGAGGAGAAGGAAGGAGTGGTGAGAAACAGTCACCTTCTAAGGGTGGGGACACAGAATAGCACGTGACTTCTCAGGAGAAATGGTAAGCTAGAAGACAATGCAACACTACCTCCAAGTTTCTAAGGAAAAGCAATTTCAACCTAGAATTTTATATTCAACCAAACAACTCATCAACTATAAAAGTCAAACGAAGATACTTTCCGACATGCAAAGCCTCCAAGTTTTTGCCTCCCATGTGCCTTTTCTCAGGAAGATACTGGAAGGTATGCTCCTTGAAAGTGAGAGAGTAAATGGAGAAAGAGAAAGGCATGGAACTCAGGAGACAAGCGATCCAGCAGGAGGCCCTGCATGAGGGTAAAGGGTGAACTCAGATTAGCAGTGGTGCCTACAGAGCCACTATCCAGACTGAAGGAAAAAACAAAACACAGATTAGCTGATGCATTTGAACATATTCAGAAAATACTTAGAGTTTAATCAGAGAATTGGAGGATAAATGGTAATAGAAAACCAAGCAAATGAAAAAGCATGTTGGTTACTATGTACCTAACTTCAAGAAAAACAGAAAGTCTATCAGGAGAAAAGTGATCACAGTACATTACATGGATGTTTACACCACGGTGGGTATAAACACCATCATAACCTGGGTGCTGCCATGTTTCATAAAGACTGGGGAAGGGGAAGTTAATGTGCATCTATTTGATCAGAGGAGAACTGATGTAGGAAATCTTAACCCCCATCTTCCATAATTGAAAATCAAAAATAATAACTAAAAAAAAAAAATCAAGAAAAAGGTAACATAAGTACATTATCTAGAAATATGGTAACTACCAAAAGAAACAACTAAAAGAATTAAAAACAGTTACTTCTAGAAAGCAGAAACCAGAGGTAGGGGGCAGTGGGCTGCTTTTCATTGTAAGCTTATTACTGCTTGGCTATGAATATGTATTCCTTTGATAAAAATAAAAGTCAAATTAAAAAATTACCCAGGCACCAGAAGAGCCAAACTCCCCTCTTCATAGTCTCATTCATAAACATTCCTTGAACTTTTACTTGCCTTTATCCCATAACCACAAGCCAGCCAGTTGTGAGTAGCAAGCATGGCATGATTTGGGGGTACAGGAAATCCAAAGATGTTCCCTCACTCTCCTGTGGCTGACACTGAAGCCACCCCAATAAGCCCTGTCATGGTCATCACCATTCACTGGACCTTAGTACAGAGCATAACATCACCCAGTAAGCTACACACTCTTATTTATCTCCTTTTTTCCAGGTGAGACTGAAGCTCAAACAGCCTAAGAGGCAGGGCCTACTCCCTAGGGTTAGTAGATGGCCGAGGGGGATGTGAATCTAGGTGCTCAGTTTGTCTCTCAAACCCATGCTGTACTTCCAAGCTAACCTTCGCCCCTTGCCGGTGAGGCTTCCGCACCGCCCCCCCCAAACCTCAAGATGGTCACCTGCTCCCCTCAGGACAGTTTTACAGGTCGGCCTATCACCCCTGATACGCTCAATAATTTGCACATGTTTGGAGAAAGTGGCGATATCACTATGAGAGGAGAGGTGGCAGGACAGGCATTATCACACCTCATCTGATAGAGGAGGAAACTGAGACCAGGGAGAAGAAGGGGCCGCCCCGAAGTCACACGACAGGAGGCCAGGTGGCCTGACTCACCTTCTGGTACCCCTTCAGCTATACTGCCAGTAGGCCCCTTCCTTGTCCTCATTCAAGCTTTGGAGTTGGCCTATTTGTAAGGAGGAAGAACTATTCATGGGTTTCCTCAGTCCAGCTTTGGGTTTATTCTTCAGTGAAAATGGTGGCAAGTGGGTGCAAAACAGACACAATGACACCTGGTGTGTTCTCAAGAGAAGAGGTCAGAACACAGTGGGGCTTGGCTGAAGGGGTGGGGGTGACAGGGCTGAGGTCCAGGTGCCAAGACATTCAGGTCTGGGTGTCTGCTGGGAAGCCCAAGAGGATAGAGACACACCTGGATGTCAAAGTGACCCACAGCCTTTAAAGAAAACACTTGGCTTCCCAGAGGGGTCCAGAGCTGTTACTGGGGACCAAAATGGAGCCAAGGGCATGGGGAGGGCATAGAGGATGATCAGCGTCCCCACGGCAATTACTACATCATCTCTCCTCCAGCTCCCAATAGGGCAGCCCAGCTGGGCACAAGGAAGTGTTCTCCCCCCGGCATTTGTTAGATTGAACTGTGCTGGCAACATCCTGCCCGAGTCTTTCCTGATACTGATGACAGGTCACACACAGGGCTGGGCGTAGAGTGGACACTGGTGAATCCCTGCTGAAAGAATCTGTAAACCCACAAAGCCAGTCGCTGCTCTGTGTGGCAGCAAGCCGGCACCACCCACAATATAGGAGGTTCTGGCCTCTTTCTAAAAACAAGGAAATGGTTCCGTGGATACCCACGAGTCTTCTTTCATTCCATCAAAAGGCACACATGTTAAGTTCTCAGACCCGAGGAAGTCCTATAAAGAATCCGTCATCTCCCACCAAAGCCCATACCCTTCTCTCTCTAGACCAGTGCTCCTCAAAGTGTGGTCCCCCAGTTAACAGCAGCAGCAGCACAGGGGCACTTGTTAAAAATGCCAATTTCTAGGACCCACCCCAGACCTAATGAATCAAACTCTAAAGGTCGGTGGGACCCAGAAATCTCTTGTATCAAGCTATGCAGGTGATTCTGACACAAGCTAGTTTGAGAACCACTGCTTGGGATAAAATCCCCCCAATTAAAATCCCTATACAAAGCAGGCTTCTTCCCCTGAATGAGAAAAAGATAGCTGATGTCATCGATCACTCACGATTAACATCCAACTCCTCCAAAATCATTTATTCAGCATCTGTTCTACATATATCTAAGATACCTTCACAGATATGTACGTGTATATAATTATAGAAGAAAAGGGGGAAATATATCTCATATAACTTATTACAATTATGTGTGTGTGTGCTTATGTTTGTGTGTTTTTCCCACCTTCTCCCTAAGATCCTCCAACTTGCTGAGCATGGGACTCAGCTTTCCCTGGATTTTGCCCTCAGGGTTGTTCAGACCCCTCTCAGTGAGCCGGGAGCTAAGCCAGCCACCATCGGCTGAGAGTTCACACCCAGCCCAGCCTCTGGGACTTACGGTCCAAGACTTGTCTGAAAACTCCTAAGGACACGCAGTCCTTCCTTCCTGCACATTTCTTGCTTCCTTCCTTGCCCTCTTCCTGCTCGAGAGTCATATCACATACGTTATGAAATGTACACATTTCAGCACATTTCTCCTGCCTCCCTATCATCCAGCGCCGCTAATTGGGCCTCCACATCTGGCTCCTCCCTCTCTTTTTCCCTGACTAACCTCGCCCCGTCACCTTTCAGAGAGACTCGCGGCTCGGGGCGGCTCA
Source organism: Balaenoptera acutorostrata (assembly GCF_949987535.1). Taxonomy (NCBI): domain Eukaryota; kingdom Metazoa; phylum Chordata; class Mammalia; order Artiodactyla; family Balaenopteridae; genus Balaenoptera; species Balaenoptera acutorostrata. The sequence continues at coordinate 120,876,170 of NC_080065.1, read as the reverse complement.
CTGTTCAGGGTGCAGCACTGTGTTTCCCTGTTCCCACGTCGCATATGAATCAGGGCCCATGGGAATTTAAGGACAAGTCTGTGTCCTTCCAGCCTGTGTATTCCAGCGGGGTCCCCCTAGGAGCATGCCACAGGCAAGCCCAGCTGGAGACCCGGGCCTGCAACATGGACCCCTCTGAAAGCCTCATGAAAGCATTCCAGGATGTAATAAACCCGTCAAGCCCTGGCTAATTTATATCTAAGTGGATGATTTCCCATTTTTCAGAATGTAAATGTTTAGATTGCAGCATTCCCCTGCCTCGGCATCCGGGGTCCTGGCACGTAAGTGGTGAAATCAGCCCGCTTTTCCACAGGGATCCTTAGATGGAAGAGCTACAATGCCAGCATCCTCCAACTGGGAAGAACTTCCTGCTCTCAATCCGCACGTGTGCAAACCCCACCCCAGAGGCAGTACACCAGCGTTTGCTTAGTGTTGAGAAGTCTCACTCTCACTTTTACAGGGAATGGGAGGAGAAACGGAGTTTTCAAAGGCAGGACCTCAGAGCCGAGAGAGCAACTCAGATTAGCTAGGTATTCCAAGACAGTGTTCCTTTTATACTTCTTTCCAAAATGTTCTTCATTTGCTGTAGCCTCAAATACATTTTATTACATCTTTTCATTGTATAAACAGGCAAGAGAAGTAGATTAGTGGGAATAAATATAACAAAACAATCCAAGGAAACTGTCCAGTTTGGCTGACCGAGCCCCAAGCAGCCCACTGCCCGCTCTGTCCAGGGCTGCATGCACTAACCCATGAGACCCTGCCAGCCAAAACTCTGGGTGGTCCATCAGCAAGGGCAGTCCCCAGCAAAGAGAAGCCCCATAAAGAAAGCCATGAGCCTAGGGAACCACTAATGTCTCTTTGGGTTCTAGACACAGAACCACCAGCTCCCCAAGACCAAGGGAACTCCAGGCAAGAGGCCCCATGATACACTACTGGCATCCAAGGACTTTCACGAGTTCAACCAAACACACCCATCATCCTGGCGCGTTCCATAAAAGGGCATCAAGTAAGTGTTAGCCCTACCAGCCACCAGCAGTTTCCTCACTGGCAAAGTGAGGCTGAGAATGTCTGACCCTCCCCACCTGCAAAGACTGATGTGAGAAGTCCTGAAATGCTGCAGGGGAAGGCTTGAGAGTCCTCGAAGGAAGGCTGCTTCACCTATCCAAGAAGGCAGCATAATGCTGCACCTCAGAGCACTGGCTCTGACGTGAGTCACACTGTCCAGTTTCAGTCCACCAGCTCCTGGCTGTGTGTCCTTGGGGAAGTCACTTCACCTCTCTGAGCCTCAGCTTCTTTTCCAGTAAGATGGAGATGATATAGTATCAATCTCCTAGTATAGTATCAATGATGTTACTGATCATTAACATGGATTGAGTATTTACTAGCCTAAGCCAAAGGGCAGCCAGGTGAGATCACCTGAGAGTGGATTGTGGACCTGGCTGAATGGGCCACTCCCTTGAGTGCACACTGGCTGGATGGTAGCAGACGGTACTCAGGCAGCATTTGTGAAAATGAGTCCCAACAGGAGAGACCTGCAGAGAATGGCTGGGTGGAATGCTGCCACGAGCCAGACCTGCTCCCTGGCACAAATGGGCTCTGACCCACCCGAAGGACCAGACTCATCCATGGCTCTCAGCTCGAGCCAACACCACCCCCTCGGAGCAGCAGAGATGGTTGGTGTAATCATCACTAGGGCCTGCACCTATCCTCAGGACCCACGGGAGAAAGGAGTCAAGTCCATGCGGGGCCCCCCTTCGCAGTCACAGTGCCTGAGCTTTGCCAAGTCACCCGAGGACAAGGTTTTCAGGGAAATGCTCAAAAGTGAGCCCAAGTTCCATCCCAGCTTTGCCCCAGGTCTGAAGCTCAGGGGCAGCGCACAGCTCCACGTCACCTCTGCACCTCTCCAAATCCAACATCCCCTTCAGCCCTGGAGGCTGACCAGGGCACCAAGGGGCCTCCTCCTGTATCAGGGCTCTGCAAACCCAGCCTTGTCCAGCTTCCTGCTCAGCCCCATTTCCCTTCCTGGTCCGGGCTAAGGGGACCAAGCTGTGAGCATTAGCAAGGACCCCCACTCCCAGCCCAATCATTAGCAGACAGCCCGTGCTTCCCCCCTTGGCTTGCCGTGTGACTGCCCCAACACTTCCTGGCCAATCCTGGCCATGCAGCAAAAGCTTTCCCTGGTCCACCATTGGGCAGCCTGGCTAGAGGTTTTATTCCATTAATTTTCATCCTGAGAATTGGAAGCAGCTCTCCTCAGTGCTCCTGTAGGATTTAATGAGCTACCCAACATCACATTTCCCACTGAGGCAGCTTAAACCTGCATTTCACCCCAGGGGTGCTGCCACTCCATCCTGCCCCATGGACACCAGCCTGCGCCAGGCGAGCCCCAGGCTGCACCCAGAGCCAGCATCTCCTCCTCCCTGGGGTCCAGCCTGCTCAAAGCACGGCCAGCAGCTCCAGCCTCCACAGGGGTCTCCGCCAATCCCCTTGGCAGAAAGCAAAGTACAATCTTCTTTGGACCCACGTCCACATCATAGGCACATAAAGGCCTTTATTACCCATAAAGCAAAATTCCTGCAAAGCCTTTCCATCTCGACATGCCACATGCTATAAAATGACTGCTGCTCACACACAGCCCTTGTGCGTGTCAGGGTCTACCCACACACGCTGCAACCAGGGCACGCCCACACCCACCTGACCTGGGAAGGCATGGGGGTCCAAATCCCACCCCTGGCACCCACCAGCTGAGTAATATGGGCCCATCACTTCATCTCATCGAGGCTTATCTCCTTCCTCTGGAACATGGGAGAGCAACAGCGCCTAATTCACCTGACTTGTGTGAAATCCAATTTGCAGTTTATTCATTCATTCAATCACTGATCAAATAGCAAGTCCCCTACCCTGTGCCGGGCCTGCCCTGAGCACAGGAGACACAACACTGACCAGAATCATCCACACCCTCATGGTGGTTCCATTCTAGCAGCAAGTAATGAATGGACTTAAATTTCAGATAATGCGGAGTGCCATGAGCGCAAGGAGACAGGGCGCTCTAGGAGTGCTGGGGGGCGGCTAGTCCAGACTGAGGGTTAGGGAGAGACCAGCTCACGCACACAGGAGCACCACATAGCTAGAAAATGTGTCTACTGTAATAGTATACCATATTAACACATTAAGAATTACACACTATAATGTATAATTATATGTATGATGCAGTATTACCCTGCAGCACAGCGCAGCTGGGCTCCCTGAACTGTGAGGTACCTGCCAAAGCCAAAAGCCTAGGCAGCCTCACGGGAGTGGCCAGGATCTCCGGGGCTTTGCTGCTGCCGCTTCACTATCAGGGATGACTTCTAGGCTCACCCCACAGATAATTATACCTCTCTCGTCCCTACCCCTGCCACCCAAGTCCCCCCGCCCCTCCTCAGACCGAGTCTGCATGACCCCCCAAGAGGGCCGGGACCTCATCTGTCCTGCACAGGGACCAGCACCCAGCAGGTGCTCTGAAAGGCCGAAGGAACTAAGCAGGACTCAGGAGATGCTGCAAGTGCTGCCCAGCCCCCAGAACAGACCCACCTCCCCACGCCCCCAGCCCCAGAGCCAGAGGGAAGGAGCCCCATTTGCCCAGATTGACTGTAACGCTCAGATAGGGCAAGGGACTCCTCCAGCGCCTCTCCATTTCCTGCTCTGCTGGGACTTGCGCTCACCTCAATAACCGGCCCAGAGAGCCCTTCAGCTCACCACGCCTCAGCAACCGGGGTGCCGGGCCAGACCCACTGACCCCATCCAGCAGCCAAGCCCACAGAGGGGCAGTGAGGTCACCCAGAGGTCACACTGGTGTACATCCTGTCCCAAGAGAGACACCATGACCCATCCATGGCTCACCTCCTGCAGGGCCAGACAGGTCTGTCGAGCCCAGGGTGTGTGACAGGCCTTGTACTGCGTGCTTGGCCTGAGGCTGAGCCGATCAGCTGGCATGGGGTCAGAGCAGCACTGGCCCTGTCATCATAGGGGCGAGGGCGACACGTGCCTTCTGCAAACATCCGCCGCACACGCCCTAGGTCGCTATCACAGGGTCCCCTCTGCGAGGAGCAGTCGTGCGCAGCAAGGGTCTGTTGCAAGCGCCCTGACTGAGCAAAATCTCACGGGCGAAAAGAGGGCCATCGTTAGGGGGCTGAGGCGGCCAGGCTGCGGGGGAGGAGGAACAGAAGCCAGGAAGGGTTGAGGCAGGAGACGGAGGTCCTGGGGCCAAGGCTTAATGATACTGACAAGGGCTGAGCTGGGCATGGTGGGTCAGGACACCTGCATCCAGCAGTAGCCAGAGCGAACAGTCAGGGACAACACAGTGAGAGGGGAGTGCCCTTTCCTGAAGCCACAGTCAGGAGAGCCCCCAGGACCAAGAAGAGCAGCCTTCCCGTAAAGCTGGAGGCATGTGGCTCATGGAGACACTTAGCCAAAGGTTCCCCATTATATACCAGAAACCTGCCATCTGCAGATGCCTCTTCCTCCTCCTGCCCTAGGGACCACTTGGAAACCCAGGGCCAGGTGTAAGATCATCCAACTGCCAAGGGGTCATCCTTCTGCCAGGGGGGACCCTGAGCTCTTCGAGGAGAACAGGGTGGTGCTTCCCTCAGGAAACCCCACCAGGACACAGGAGAGTGAAGTCTCCAAAGGGCGTGGGGTCAGGGATGGCACAGCCCCACCCAGCTTACCCGACCTGCTGCAGAGGCCATGGAACAAGGGTTGTCACACATGGCGTGAGCCGGGCACCCTTCCTCTTCCCTCTCCAGTGCTCCGGGCAGTTTGACAAAGCTGCTCAGCCCCACCTTTCAGTGAGGTCAGGGAATGAGCATCCAGCAGGGCTGGGACCCTTAGACCACACCCTTGTCACCTGGGAAACACCTGGGGCCAAAACACTTCAACTCAGCCTCTTGGCAGCTGCCTGATGACACATCAGCTCCAGACCCCAAACTGCAGGGCCAGTAAGATCTCTGACAGGGAGCTGGAAAATCTAACGTTTCCACTTCTTTTCTGGAATGGAAAGGGGTGAGGGTCATGCTACCTCTGCTCACACACCTCCAGAGATGGGACGTGGCCTCAAGGTGGCTGGGCCCCTAAATGACCGCTCTGATAGGAAGTTCCTCCTCCTAGTGAGCTGACAACTGTCTGTTACTTCTGCGGCCCAGCCTCAGACCTGCCCACCGAGGGCATGCCATCAGACAGCCCGTCAGCTACCTAAAGATGCCATGTCCCTCATCATTAATAATCACTGACAGGGTGGTGGCCACGTGCCAGGCGGCGAGCGAGGAGACAGAGAAGTAAGATAAGAGCCCTGCCCTGCCATCTGGTGGGGGAGGAAGCTCTCACAGAGGTGAGCCAAGAACTGTGCAAGCACATGGGGTGCCGCCACCTCTCAGCAGTCAAAGAAGGCTTCACAGAGGAGGCCATGCTCTGAGTGGACCTCCGGTCACCACGTGGGAAAGAACGTCCCAGGTACAGAGAAGAGCAGGTACCCAGCAAGGCCCAGGACTGGTGGGTTCTGAGAAACACAAAGGCCAGAGGCCAGACTAGGACAGGCCTGGGAGCCACTCCCCTACTGTCACCCCCACCAAGTCACCTGCTCCAAGTTCCTGGCCCTTTCTCCAGGGCTCCTAGCTTCTCCCAGCCTCCTGGGCAGCAGAGGATCCTCTGGGGTAGAGAGTTTGCAAAGGTGGCCCTGGTGATGCCCGGCATTCATTCATTCACTCATTCATATTCTCTCTCCCACACACGTACACACTCAATCTCTCTCACCTGCTAGAACCGTCACTAGGCTCAGCTTTGCAGCCTGGGAGGCTTGTCCAGCCACTCACACTCCTCCCTCAGCTCACTGGACTGGTACCAAGTGAACTGAGGTGGGTGGCAGGGGGTGACCCAAGGCGGAGAGCTCAGAGTCTTCTCCCACATTCTGAAACGGCAACCCCCCACCCCCTCGCTACCAGAGCTCATTCACTCAGCAAATATTCATCAAGCTCCTATTCCTCTGTCAACACGGAACAAGTATATTTAAAAATTTCCACCATTAGGTCACCACCATGAATCCCGGCACCCCTCAGACCTCCCAATCCATGGACTCATTGAATACGTGTGGGCCTGCCATCCTGGACCAGCACCACTGTACACACTGGCTACACAGACATAAACCTGAGGCTTGGGGTCCTGGCCTTCACCAAGCTGACTCCCTAGAGGGGAGACAGATAATAAACAAGCAAACAGACAGGATAAGTGTTATGAAGATAAATACGGTGATGTAATAAAGTGAGAGTGGGGGTGGGGAGTGCTTTAGATTGGACGTCAGGCAAAATCTCTCTGAGAGGTGATGTCTGAGCTGAGACCTGAATGACGAGGAGCTTTTCCAAGCAAAAAATCTGGGGAAAGAGTGCTTCCATCAGAGGAAACAGGAAGTGCAAAGGCCCTGAGGTTACTGTTCCAGTAACAGAAAGGCCAGCACTGTTGGTGCTTAGTGAGCAAAGAGGAGCTCTGAAAAGCCATTTACTACCTTTATAAGCTCTTAGGTTTTGATTCTAGGTTAGGCCCGGGGTTTTTCCCTTCACTTTCCCCCTTTAGTACCATCGGGATGGGCTAGGTTGTGCTGCAGTAACTTCTTCCTTTACACCACACACCCACTCCTGGTCAGCTGGGGTTTCTGCCCTGCCTTGTCTTCACTCTGGGGCCTGAGCAGACAGACCAGCTACTCTCTGGAATTCTGTGCCAGAGGGAAGGAGAAAGTAAGACTAATCACACGCCAGGTTTTTACATGGTCACCCTGAACATTAGGGGACAGGGATCCCAGTCCTACCCCGTGGCCAGAAGGAGAAACAGAAACGTGGGAGGCAGGACCTAGGACTACCAGGGCAAATGCTTGTTCACTGGTTGGAATCCTGGGGTCAGCGCTGAAACAGGCCTGTGATCTCCAACAGCATCATCACTGACGGACAGGTGGCAATGTCGCTCCTGAAAGCAGAGACTCATTTTGGCAACGGCAGAGGAAGTGGGTCCTACACCAGGCATCTCCTCTCTCTGTGCCCTGCAGTGGGCCTTTCCTCTGACCAGGTCTCCTGCTAGGTGTACACCCATCATGAGTACCCACCTACGCAGCCCCGCACAGGTGAGCCTCACGTCCTCCTGCCCCTCCTCCTCCTCGCCCAGAGCAGCGCCCAGACACATCATGTTAATCCCTTCATGGGGCAGAAGGTGGTCTGAAGCAGCAGCCTGGAATTAGAAAGGGGTCTTATTTCCCCCATCCTTCCTCAGACTCCAGATTCGCTCCCTTTGCTCTTCTCTCCCACTGCATGGGCCACCGAGCAGAGGACCTCCAGCTCTGATGCAGCCATGCCTCCTCTGGGTGAGGCCAAGAAACTCCCAAAACCATAAAGATGTCCAAACATTGGCCCGGCTTCCTCCAAACAGGCATAAACCGCCTCGCTCACATCCGGGCCCACCGCGCCCCTCCTCTGGGCCTCAGGCACCATCTGGCACCTCCACCCTCCGGCAGGCAGCCCGCAGCTCCATGGTGGCGGAAGTGGGGATGGGAGAGAGACTCGGCCACACCCAACCCCAGCTCCCCCATGGCTCCGGGGGTCGGGGTGCCCTTGACGGTGCCTACCTTCACCCCTCGGCTGAGCAGTGACAGCCTGCACACTGGATTCCGTGCCAAGCCGCCCCAAATCCATTTATTTTTAGTCTGTTTGTTTATCTCATTTCAAGCTAACTCTGTGTCATCACTTGTTATCATAACAGAGAGCACCTGGAAGTGTCTTGGAAAAGCAACAGATAAGCTTTGGAGAGTGCCAGGGATTGCCAGGAACACCAACTGTGTTTCCAGCCTGATGCCCCAGTTGCGACAAAGCAGATTCCTTTCTTCCCTTCACATGAAAAGTCTAATCAAGGTAAGCCAGCCAAGAACGGCTGCCTGGACTCCCAAGACCTTCCTTCCCCCTCATCACCCCTGTGCCTGGTGACGGGACTCACACTCGGTGACGTCAGCCTTGCAGGGGGCTGAGTGCAGGTCCTGGCCAAGCACCAGGTCCCCAGAGTGTCAGCGGTTTCCCTCCACTCCCCATGCCAGCCTTGAGCCAACCCGTCTACCAAGAGCCAGGGCCGCAAGGGATCAGGACAGTCTTGAGGGCTGGACCACACAGTCATCTATTTGGACAGGCCAGGAGGGCACAGGAATAATCATCCTTACCGAGTCCTGCCGAGCCCGTCACCTGAGAGGCCGCAGACAATGGCGGCAGGGCCAGCCTTCTGCTACCACAGCTGGGTGTTGCAGGCCACACAGCAGTCCCCAGGGGGGCTGACCCAGCGTGTCGCCCTCATTCTGATCTGCCTCCCGCAGGGTTCCGAGACCCAAGCCCTCTCTCAGCCTGGCTTCTATCACCACCGTCACCACCATCACAATGGCTCCCCTGGCTAAGCACCTGCTGTACCCGGACCCTGCGCTAGGCTCTTTCCAGACAGCGAGCCTCGTGGCAACCCTCCTCCTCATCACATTAGACCAGTTAAACAGCTTGCCTTGGTCACCATGCAAGTAGCTGCGGAAGCCGAAGCCATCATCTACGTCTTGCTCTGTCTGGCCCTCATCCCTGGTTGTAAAGAAGAAAGGGTGACAGAGAGCCCATTGAGAATGCCTCTCCACCTAGATTCCACCAGGATTCAGGGGCCCAGGTCCAACCTCAGCCAGCGCCTCCCCAGTGGGCACCTACTGCGTGCTAGCCACGTGCGAGGGCCATGCCAGAGACGTGCAAGGAGGAAGCAGCCGTCCCTGCTCTCCAGAGGGCCCAGCCTGGTGGGCAGACCTGTGCCCGGCTCCCAGAGAGAGCGCCAGAACACTTCCGACAGAGTGGGGGCCCCTTCCCTCCCCCTGTCCTCCCTGACCCAGGCTCTCATCACCTCAGACTCCCAACGGCCTTTGGAATCGTCTCCTCTTTTCAGTCCATTGACACATGACCAGGCGGCTCTGACTGTCACTCTCCTGCTCGCTGGAGAACCTTCAGCGGTTCTCATCCCCTTACCCACTCACTCACCAGGTACGGAGCGCCCACCACCTGCTGGGCACTGTGCCGGGAGCCGGGGCTGCAGCGACAGGCAAGACGACAATGCTTGTGTCCTAGCTGAGGGGGCAGCTCGTGCTCTCCAGGGCAAGGCTAGATCTCCAGCGTCCAAGGGCACGAGCTCTGCGCTCAGACCCACAACCTCAAGTCTCACGCCTGCTACCCACTGTGCATGTGGGCTGTGATTATTACCACAACTACCACTGCCACTCTAGTCCCTTGGACCCTGGAGACTGACCCCGAAGTGGCCCCTGGGCAGAGAGAGCCGGTCGCCGTGGCCGGAGAATGACTCCTGGGCGGCGCCTTTGACCTCAGTCTCAGGGGATGTGAGTGTGGAGTAAAGAAACAAGACGATCCCAGGCCCGAGGAGTAGATCTGACAGAGGGCAAAAGGCACAGCGTGTGTCTGGGGAGGGTGGGTTGGCAGATCTGGATGGAGATGGAGTTTGGAGAGGAGAGCTGGAGGCTGGGGCCGGTCAGAGGGGGACTCTGTTCTTATCCATGGAGGCTTCTAGGCGAGCAGTGCCACACCCAGAACTGCCATGAAGGGGAGAAAGTTTGCTAAGGAGCCACAGTGGTCAAGACAGAGAGCTGGGGAGAGACCGGAGTCAGGCGGGAACCAGGCGAGAAGTGCGGAGGGGCCGCCCTTGCGCTGGGGCCCGAGGCACGGAGGGGAGAAGGCAGAGCGTGGAGAACAGGCCTTAAAAACGGAGAGCTCACAAGGGCAGGGGGCGGGAGCAGGTCCACACACTAGACGGACACGTGCGGGGCTCACCCACCATGTAGGCCCTGCAGTACAGAAAGCTCCGGGCAGCGAGGATGCCCTGGCCTGGAGCCTGACAGCTCGGCGAGGAGCAGGGTGTCCCACAGCAGCTGCCCTGGCTCTAAATCCCAAGGGTGGGAAAGCTCTTGACACAACATAGCATCTGCCTCCCTGCCTCCTGATGGATGGGACTGGCCACCAGGCCAGATAGGGAGAGGGCTGGCCCCGACTCTTCCCTTGGCCTAAAGAGTCCAAGTTCTCTTCTCCATCGCCAGAGAGAAATGAAATCAATGCCCTGTCCCCCCAGTACTCCAGACAGGCAGCCCCCTCCTCACCCGACCCTTGGCAGAGTGGCCCTGCCAACCCCGTCCCAGGTCCCCTTTGCCCCTTCCCGACCGGCGTGTGTCACTGAGTGAGCATTCGTTAATGGGCTCTGGAGAGAGCCGACCTGCCAGTGAAGGGACAGGCATGCCACCACTCACATGGCCCTCTGCTTAAACCTGCCCGGGAGCTACGCGTGGCTTTCAACACATGTAAAAGAGCTCAGTCATCCACAACCATATCAACACAGATCAAAACTGCAATGAGATACCACTTTTCATCAATCGGATTGGCAAAGATCAGCACAACTGATACTGCTCCACGTAGGTGGAGATGTGGGGAAGCAAGCCACTCACACCTCATTGGAAAGACAGGAAAGTGGAACGGGGCAACATGGCAGAATCAAGCAAACTTAAAAATGCATATCTGCTTCGATCAGCACTTCCCCTGTAGGGATTTCTCCTGTAGGTGCACATGTTAACTAAGACATTGGCTGTAGCAGCATCTCTTATTATAGCAAAGACAGGAAGCAGCCACAAAGCCCATCCATGGGGCACTGGTCCAAGAATGTATGGTCTGGCTACATAACGGAATAACATGCAGCCAGTAAAAAGAATGAGGCAGCTCTGTGTGAGCTGATACAGGATGAGTGTTGAGATATGCCAAGTATTAAAAGGAAAAAGAACAATCAGGCAGCTCGGCGTATGGAGTACACTGCTATTCAGAAAGAAAAAGTTTGGAGGTATCAGATACATGCACAAGCACTGACCCCTGTATGCTTGACTGAGCACACCTCTGGGAGGGCATAAAGGATGCCCTGGAAACACTGGTTGCCTCTGGGGAAGGGAACTGATGGCTGGAAACAGGCAGAGGGATGCAGATATCACTGTCTACCCTTTTGCACCATATACCCTACACGAGTATCACCCAGTGTCCATATTACCTTAAGGAAATCAACAAGGAACTCTCTTATGGGATAGCATTTCTCATGCCTGCACCCATCTATGTTAGATTTCCCACCCCTACCCCAGGAGATCTCACACAACTGTACCCATGTGCTGTTTTCACCAAATCCCCAGTGCCTGACACTATGCCCAGCACACAGGTGCTCAGCAAAGGGGTTGAGCGCCGGCCCCTCCAGTTCCAGGGTCTCCATCTCTTCCTGGAAGCCAGCAGAGGCCAGAGCTTGCTCTCCTCCGTCAGAAGGATGGGGGGAGGCCGTTGGGCAGTGGACCGGGCCATCAGCCTCCAACTGTATTGCTCCCCCAAAAACACATCCATGAAGCCAGTGCTCCGTATCCTGGAAGGACCCTTGAGGCAGGCAAGGCGCCAGCAGAGCGCCCACAGCGAGCTGCCTGTGGTCCGGGGAATGGCCTCTGTTGACTAATGTCTGTACATAATTCCACCCAGGATGAGTCAACAACAGGGCAGACAGGAGTCTCCACAGGCCGGCCCCAAACCTGTTGAGAAGGTGGGAAGGCAGAGCGTGGGGAGTCCAGACACTGAGAGAGGCCCCCCAGTCCCCTCAGATCAGGATACCTCCACCTGCAGGTACGGACCTTGCTTCCGTGAGGGTCCCCCAGGCCCTGCCACAGGGTCGACTACCCAGGATGGGGAAGGGGCCCTGCCCCTCAGCAGCACCCAGACAGGCCCCTCACTGCAGTGGGCCTCTGATCCATCAGCTGGGCTGGGCCAGCCCACTCCACCAGATTCCACCTAACCACCCTGCAGAGGCGGCCACTGATTATGCAACACCACCATTTATCAAGCCCGTGTCCCGCAGCAAGTCACCGTGACCTGGCAGTGGGCCGAGGGGCTGACCCTTCTTACCCCACTGGGTACCCGCCTGAACAGGCAGGCTTTTCCAGACACTCAGATTCTACCACACCGCTTACTGCCTGGGTCATCTGGGGCCAGCCCTTTTGTTTCTGGTGCCTCAGTTTCCTTGCCTGTCAAATGGGCTCCTGACACCCCCCCTCTCAGGGTTGTTATGAGGACTGAATGGGCTCTTAAGCCCAGTGTACTTAGCACATGGTAAGAGCTCAGTAACTGGCCACTGCCATCAGAATTCCCAGGAAATCCATTCTGTTCTACCTCCCAGGGCCTTCCCTGCAGCATGTAGGTCTGGGCAGGGAGGGGCAAGAGGAGGTCTAAGGAGAGGAAGGCCACTCCCGCCTGGCCTTGGTGCTTTGCAAAGACCAGTAGCAGCACCTCCATCCGTACCTTTGTTTGCTCTCACATCTCGGCTCCCCTGCGCTGGCCTTCCCATCTCCAGCCCCTGCTCCTGGAGCAGCAGCAAATCCTTGTCAGCAAACAGCATGATAATTGCTTCTTGGCAGGGTTTCAAATGATATCACAGGACTGGGCTGCTCAATTTGAGCGAATGGAAAGGGGGAAGGAGGGGCACCCAGCAACTCTCGCAAGAGCCCGGGGTGATGGGTAGCTCCAATTACTAATTAATTGACTGCTCAGATGGAACAAATCTGAAACCCCAACAGGTTGGGCAAGCGAGTCCTGGGCTCCCCGCCAGCCCCTTTCATCAAAAGAGATCAGAGCTCTGGTCCTGACCACCTTCGGGATGGGGAGCCCTGGAGTCCTGCCACCCAGTGTCCAGAGAAGCCAACAGAGCCCATGACCTTGTCCTGGCCAGGAGGCCTCCTGGACCATTCACTCAATCACTTGTCCAGCCAGCATGTGTTGAGCTCCCAGTATTCATTACTGGACTGTAGGCTTCGGGGGGTTGGAGACTCATCTGTAGTACTCCCTGATGCACCCCAGTCCTAGCACAGTGCCTGGCATAAAACAAGAACGAAATGAAATACTGAATACTAAGTATGGTACTAGGTTCTTAGGATACAGTACTGAACAAATGCAGATTCTGGTGCCAGGATCGCTGTCAACCAAATAAACAATTAGAAGCAATACTGCAATCACAGTAAGTGCCATGAAGAGGCCCGCAGAGGCAAGGGAAAGATAATAGTGGAACATGTCCCCAGCTGGGAGGTCAGGGACCCAGACACTAGAGTGAGGAGGGGTCTGGGGTGACTTCTCCCAGCCCCACTCTCCCTGAGCTTCCCCAGCATGGGCACTGGCACCACCCTTCCACCACAGAAGACCACCCACTCAGTGGTCTCACCAGCCAGCAGGTGGGGTAGGGTGTTGGCTGGGAGGATTTCCTGGAGAAATCGTGCCTCCAGGGCACTGCCTGCTGCAGTGGCGGTAACAAGCATGAACAGACACACGGGACCCTGAGACCATATGGGACCCCCAATTCCCCAGGCACTTTGCTTCAGAGACAGGTCATGGTGACATTCGCAGAAGACCCAGACCACCATTCTCAGGGCCTGAATGTCAAAGTGTAGCATCCTCCTCCCCATTTACCTTGTGCTCCTGGGAACTGACAAGGGCATGCTTCTAAAAGAGCATATTTGGGGAGGGTGGGGCACAGGCCTGCATTTGAGTCTCAGGTCTGCTTCTCCTGGCTGTGAGATGCGGGATGAATGACCAAGCTACATTTTCTGTAAGACGGAGTCAAACTGTCAGCAGAGGCCCTGCCACCACGTCACACAGACGAAAAGACAGGCACACAGACCCCTGAGGCTGACCAGTGGTGACTTCCAGCACCCTGTCTTCCTTTTCTGATCATTATTGGGGTATGGTATGGGAAACCAGCCTGGGCCCCAATTTCTGCTTCTCTCTACCCGTCTTTCCACCTGTCCCACATTTTACCATCCCAGGTGTGCATGCCTCCTCTCTGAACCAGGAATCATGCACCTGGGTCCGGGGTCCTTTCACACCCAGAGCTGCCTAATATTTGGAAAGTGGTGAATCTTTTTAAACTATTACCTGTATCAATATTAGTCAGAATTTCTACCAAACAGGAGCTTAAAGGGGGTCATCTGCTTAGAAGGGGGAGGGGGGCTAGGAACTTGTCTAGAAACACAGTATTTTTACATAGATTTTGTGTTTATTTGGGGTCTTTTGGGAGGTGCTGATGGAGGCAGGGGGCAGGGCACCCTTGACACCAGCACTGTTGTTAATAGTAACAACAAAAACCACTTCCGTTGATGCTAGCAAAGCACTGTGCCAAGAGCTTTACATACGACTTCTCACTTAATTCTCTTAATATCCAATTAGGTATTATGCCCATTTTACAGATAAGTAAACCGAGGTTTAGAGAGGCTAAGTAACTTGCCCAAGTTTTTGCAGCTGACTCAGAACGAGAGGCAAGACTTGAACCCAGGTCTGCCAGATGGCAAATCCACCACTGCTGTTAAATGCAACTGCTACCTTCCTGGCCATGCTCCACTCTCCTTCCACTCGAGGACACCCGTCCCACCCGCTCGACCACCCAGGCCGCCAGGCTGCAGCTGGAGGGCTTCAAACTTCAAACTTCCCACAAATGCATTTCTGAGCAGGATCTTTTTTTTTTTTTTTTTTTTTTCCTGGCGGGAGGCTGAAAAGGCTGTTCCTCTTGGTTGCTGCTATCTAGGACTTTTGAAAACATTACAGGGACTCAAAACAACTCAGAAGGTTGGTGGATGCTCGCTCAGGTCTGAGCCCCTGGCTGGGGATCCTCCCCCAAATGAGGAAGTGTGGGAGCTCCTCCAAATTCCCCTCTGAGGACTGTGCTCCCTCCCTGACACACCTGACAGATTCTCTTCCACAGATGCCGGCCCAGCCCCTGGGACCTCACCGCACAATGAGGCCCACACCTGCGAGGAATGTCTGTAAATCCTGGGGCTCTGCACAGGGCAGCCGGAGCACAGGGAACGGCAGCAAATCCCAGGATAAAAGCAGAAGCCATCCTGTTGACAATTCATTCGTCTTTCTCCCCCAAATCCATCCACAACAGAACTGTTAAGCTCATGTTTCCTCTCCTGTTGCAAACAATTGTAAAAATGACTGGTATCTGCCCTCAGTGTAGAGCCTGTCTGCTTCTTCCCCAGGCTAAAGCTTTCTGGAAGGGCTGCATGTGTGAAAAACATGCATTCCCAAGGCACACAGATAATGGTTACTCTTAGAGACCCTAATCACTCAGCTCAGAGATGACAAACGCAAAGGCTGCCAACATAACTGCTGACTTTCTGGAGACTGGAGGCCAGCTGCAGACCCGGGGTTGGGGACCCAAGGGCAGGCAGGCTCAGGGCTGCATCTGGAGACAGGGTTGTTCTACAAGGCATTGTTCTGGCACTCAACCTCCTATAATGAGTCGTCTAGACTCCTGCCTGAGTCTCTCCTGCATCTGTGGCTCTAAAATCTCATCTCAAAGTAGAAATGGTATCTGGGGGAATGGAAGGAGAGTGTAAGGAAGAAAGCTCAGATGGGGCCAGGACAGCTGGTTCTGATCCTGGCTTTGACACTGGCTAAGCTATGCCTTCACCTCTCTGGGCTTTGGTCTTCTCATCTGGCAGTTTGGAACAAAGACCTCTAGGGTCCCACCCAGTCAACATCCCATGAGCGAGACATGCAGATTGAGAGACATTTAAGTCAGAAAGCACACAAGAGCCCAGTGCCGGCAGCCAGTCCCCAGCTAAGCCGGGGGCCGGCGTCTATGGGGCAACTGGGCCCTTGCTAAATATGTACACACAGGGGCTGATGCAGATAACTGAAGAGGAAAACATCTTTTCAGCTTTAAGGGGCCCAAAATTGGTGCACTAATGCACAGATCTTTTTTTTAAACATCAGATGCTACCTATGATGAAAATACCTTCTATTTCTCCCATATCCATTTCCCCTTCTGCCAGCAACAGCCTTAATTTTATTGGAGGATCCATCCTTCCCACACTCTCATTCCACCTAGGGTGGAGCAAAAGTCCCATCTAAGTTCATCAGCGCATGGCCTTCCCCTGGCCAGTAACTGGTTCAGGAGAGGGCACGTGACCGAAGCCAGTCCGATCAGAGTTCTGAGCCCCAGGACCTCCTAGGAATGCTGGGACAAAGATTCCCCATCTCTCCCACTGCACCAAGTAAGAGAGGATGTGGGGAAAGAGCTGCTGCAGTCATCTTTTCACCATGTGGGGCCTGAGAATAGGACTAGCTTCACTGAAAGGAACCAAGGAATGGGGAGGAAGACCCCCTGTCATGGAGACAGTCTGGGTACTGGATCAAGCCACACATGATCTACCCACAGACTACTCAGAGAATATTAAGGAAACATCACATCTGATTGATTCCTCACTTTCCTAATCTTTCTTTGAAGAAGTTCTTTGCCAACTGAGAGAACAGAACGGACTCACAAGCATATCCAGCCAGTTCCCCCAGTTGGAAATGGATTCATTCAATCATCTATTGATTCTACAAATATTTACTGAGTGTCAGCTCTGTGCCATCGATGGTGATCAAGGCACAGTCCCTTCCCTCAAGAACTCTCAGACTGGGGGGACACAACCCCACAGATTGGCAGTTTTGCTGCAGTGTGATGACAATTCTAACAGAGGACATATGGGGGCTGGGGACACACAGCCTCTAACCCAATGGGTGGGTCAAGGAAGGCTTCCCAGGGGGTATCTAAAGGCAACCACATACCCTCTTAGATTTAGAGCAGACAAACCCTTCACTAACTAACCTCAGCAGTCCTCAAAGTGACCCTGTGTCCGTGGCTGGACAGGGATCTCCATCCCCACTTTACAGAGAAAGAGGCAGACACCCAAGAAATGAGGGGGTAGGAATGACCGGTTCAGCCTCACACAGGAAGTTGGGGGCTCATCAGAGAGGAGAACCAAACCTCACTCTATCACGTACGTCACAACATCCTCTCTGACTTGATGACTGTACAGGACTCCAGAATTGGTATCAAAGGGACAAAGACCAGCCATATGCCCCCAGAGGTTGTCTGGGGTCTCTCAGGAAGGTGCCACAGGGAATCACATTAGGCCACGCTGCTGGCCAGGGAGACAGCCCCGCGTGCCCGCTGCCACGACAGCAGCCTTTCTAGACACCTCATCACAGACCCAGGCCAGGTTCCGGGCAGGGCTTTATCATCACGGGGGTCCCGTCGGCAGAGGGAAAGCTTCAGCAGAGCCCTGACCAGCCGCTGCATTTGACCTGGCCTACGAGGATGGCAACGGGTTTGTGGCCACTGACCCGAGGGGAAGGGGTAAGTGCCAGAATCATCCCAACACACAGTCCTTGTGCTGAGGACAATCAGGTCCAGAATAAAAATGAAATTTAATCCTCCCTGCCTTTGTTTCACCACGATATGATGAAGACCAAAAGAAAAGCTATTAAAAGAGATTAAGAGATGGACTTTGGAATCAGAAAGTCCTGAGTTTGAGTCCATTTACTAAGCTGTATATTATGGTTCCTTTAAATAATATTAACAACTAATAAAAAAGTCAGTTAGGGCTTCTGCAACTCAGTTTCCTCATCTGTAAAATGGAGCTGGCACCTACCTGCCATGGCTCACAGGTAGCACAGGTAAAGCACAGAGGGGAGTTTAGTAAATGCTGAATTAACAGTAGTAGTAGTAATACAACTAGCAATACCATCGTTTGATTGTTACTACTATTCCCACATAGAGATGGCCACTCTCCATCCACTTGAGAGAATATACTGGGATAAAACTGGGGACACACTAAATGAAAACAAGAAAGTATCAGGGTCTAGAATAATCCCTTCCCACAAAGCACACTGTGAGGGCAAAAAGTATAATTTCACAAGCACATCCCATGGACCCCCCAGAGCCCCAGAGTGATGGCTACAACAGTGTGGCCTGGCCCCTTCTTGAGTTTTCCTGCACAGCCATATGGGGACCTCTGCCATCAGCAGTCTCAAGGCCAGGGATCAGAACCCTCACTTTCTCTGCCTGTGAGGGGGGCTCTGGACCACTCAAAAGCAGCCTCTCAACATGCTCAGGTCACTAGAGTCCCAAGGCCACCAGCTCTAGGACACCAGAGTGTAACTGTCCCCTCAGTTGCCCCCAACCCTACAGCCCACATTCCCTCAGGCCAAGGGTCAGGAGACCTGGTAGTTTTTTCCCCATCAGGCCTTCAGGAGCCTCCTCTTTCTCCTGTCAGCCTTCTAGAACTCATGCCAGCTGGCCATGGTGCCAGCCTCCTGGAGACTCCTACTGAGGGCCGTCACAGCCCAGGTGACTCCAGCGGCTGGAGGAGGACAGACCAAAGCCACCCTGGTCCCACTGGGAACAAAGAACTCAGCTGTGAGGCCCTGGGCAGGGTGGGAGGGCAGGCCCTGCAGAGATTCACAGATCACATGTCACCAGGCCCCGGGAGGGCAGGCCGCAAACTTCGTGGCCCAGTAGGGGTAAGGAGGAGCCTCGGTCACGTTAAACACCCTCCTTGCCTTGTCTCTTTCCACGCTTTCCCCCGAACAGGCAGCCTCAGGCTCCACGCAGCCTGAAATCCCAACGTCATCCTTCTCCTGGTCCGCCCTTGGGTGTCTCTCCCTGAAGCAACCTGAGCTCCTCAGGCAGCAGCTCCCCGCTGCCTTGCACTCACCGTTAGGTGCCTGTTCCTCAGCTCAGAACAGATCCCTGTTGAGTCTGTTTAGCACCTTCCCCATGCTGGGCACATCTAGCACCCACGATGACCAAGTACGGTCCCTTCCCTCAGGGGCTCATGGGGTAGTTGTAGCAGCACAAACAATGCCAATGGCATCACAATAGCTGCCCCTGAGTGCCTCCTGTGTGCCAGTCACTATGCCAGAGAGGTCTCCTATTCTTAACCTCGCAACTCTGCAAGGTAAGCATTTCATTCCCCATTGCACCGATGAATCAACTGAGGAGTTGGAGAGTTACAGCATCTTCCCCAGGACACATAGAGAGCAAGTGCAGAGCTGAAATAGGAATCCAGGATTGTCTACACAGAAAGAACGTTGACTTTGGGGTTGGCTATTTGCATACCACCTTCACTATTATTTGTTCAATATTATTTCTTTAAATAATATTAACACCAACAGCGTATGTATTATCTGTTGAGCACTTTCTAAATGCTTCACATGCATTAACTCACTTAATTCTCATAACAACCCTAGAGGGAGGGTCTATTATGATATCCCAATTAGACAGGAAGACTGAGCAAAAGTCCAAGGTCTCACAGTCTGTATGGGGCAGAGCCAGGATTTGAACCAGGCAGTCTGGCCCCAAAGCCCCGCTCTTACCAGTGTACTCTGCTGCCACCCACAGACTTCTGGTCTCATCCTTGGTTCTAATACCTGAGAAATCCAGTATCTGAAATCACATATGTTGGTGAACATTTTCTAATAGACATCAAACACAACCATAACTATCAACTTCAATAAAAGTACCCCAAGGGGCCTTCTAGAGTCATTGTGAGTACCACTGGTTGTGTACAGACCACACTCCAGGAAACCTTGTCTTGGGGAGGAGAGGGCCCAGGTAAGAGAACAAGAACCTGAAAGGTCCGCAGCTGTCCCAGAGCCCCCGTCACTCTGACTCTGGGTGGACAATGGCCTGAGGCTTGGGGATCCAGGGCCACCCAGAGGAGGCAGAGATGATGGAGCTCGGACCAATAGCTCAGAAGGAAAGCAGGTCATCAAAGCACTCACACTCTACGCCCGGTGTGTTCTGCCCCATGGAGGCCCGAGGGGGACTGGCCCTGCAGAGGCCAAGTCCCGGAAAGAGTACAGAGGGATCAGAGATGACAGGGCCACCCTTCAGCTCCGCCCTTGGCACCTCCCCCAGAGGAAGTCCCATCACCACACACCCTCCACACACCCTCCTCTCCAGCCAACTCACTCCTTCCTTCTAGCTCTTTCCACAGCAACAGAAGATGATTCTCTTGGTAAACAAAAAACTACTTTTCTTTCTCTCAAATGTCACCTACAATAGGACACTCCCTGCCTGTCGTTTATCCAGGTATTGTTCAAGCCTTGAAGGCCGGTGACCACATCAACCAAGCAGACCTCTCCACCCCCATAGCTGAGACATGGTGTCACTTCACACCACGAAAGACACCGCCTATGTCCTTCCCCAGCTCCAACATGGCAACACCAATGGGTCCATTTCAGGGAAACAAGATATGAGACACTTCAGCCAATGTGCCTGCTTTTTCTTCCTCCCCCACTGTTTCCCAGCTCAGAAACGGCACTGGGTGGTCCCTCCAGTCATTCCTTAGGTGGCAGAGAGCTACCGGACACATGACACATATTGGGCTGCTCCTAGAGACCAAAACCCCATCAAGAAGTAGGAGAATGTACCAGAGGTGGATAACGTTTTGCATAAAGCTCTACCGTTTTCATCATCCCTGGACACTCCAAGGGCCTCGTGTGATGCTGTAGTCTTCAGCTTCGACCACTGTTCTCACTCAACATGCCCAGGGAAAGCCTTGTTCCCGAAGCCCTCCACGCACCAGTTCTCACAAGGACTCGGTTTCCCCAACATCTCTTCCTGCAGCCCCGGCCCCCCAGGCCGAATGTTCCCAGACTATGGAGGAATCAATCAGTCCACTTTGGCCAAATGGTTCCCAAACCACACACCTTCTAAAGATCTACAAGTTTCCTGGGCGATGCCTTAAAGTAGAAGATGCTCCAAACAGGTGTCTCGCCTGAACAGCACCACCACCACTTCTTCCTCCATCACACACCTCTGCAGCCATCCGTCCCCCTCCCCTACCCTGGTCGCGCCTGGGGATCCATTCTGTGTCTTGCTCACTGGGATCTCACATCACACATGCAGCCAGTGTGTGCAAAGGGTTTTCAACCCATTGCTTCTCAGACCCAAATCAGCAATATTGTTGTCTGCTTTCAAGGCGGGAGCAGATAATAATGGTAGTGGCAGGGGTGCCAGGTAAGAGCCTGACACGTGAGAACCTTGCCGTGTTTGACAGCGGAGTCAGCAGGCTCCAGGGAGGAATGTCCTATGGTGTTTCCTTCCTGGGAAGTAGCCCCTGGAAACAGCCAGGAGGGGAGGCCCGGCGCGGCCTCAGCTCAGTCACATTGGGCTGAGGCTCTCAGCTTTGGAGGGCAGAGTCGGCGCCACCCTCTCCTCAGCTGGCAAGCGGAACCGAAGAGCAGCAAAGCTCGGAGTCCCAGACTCCATGAGAGACAGAAGGCTGTGAAGCCCTGGGTTTGGACAGTGGGCAGCCACGTGCGACCCGCTCGCTCCTCTCAGCACCAGGCCCCATCGTGCCCATCCCTGGGCACAGAGAGAAAACGTCCGGGTCAGGGTCGTCAGCCAAACACCAAGTCCCCAGGGAAAAGGCTGCAGCAGAAATACGCTCAGCACCAGTGCCTGCTTCTTTCCACTTGCACATGGCTAAAGGCACACGCCCCGGAGCTGGATGGCCTGGGGCCAGAACCCAGCACTGCAACTCTGGCTGTTTAACCCTGGACAAGGTGTTATTACCCACAGCTGTAAAACGTGGTTAATAATATCCATCTCAGAGACTGGTCGTGAGGGTTAAATGAATTAACATCCATAAGGCACCTAAAACAGTTTTTGGCATACGTATAAGCACTTTTATCAGCCCTATCATTTTTAATTTTCAATTTAATTATCACTACAAGTAGCTCGCAGAGCCCCTGAAACAAATGGCCTCTGAATTTCCGAAGTAAAGTCCCAACTTCTGTCCTACTCATGTGGCACCTTAGGAATCACAGATGACCTAGCTTTGCCTCCCTCTCTGCCCTGCTATCCCCGCCCAGCACATCACACAGCTCCGGGCACACAGCTGGTGCCTGGTCAGCGTCTGCTGAATTGAACCAATGAGATTCCAGGTCTCCCCCTAAGCCCCCTCCCCATGAACTTCTTCTGGGTGTCACTAATCTCTGTCCCCTGGAAAGTGGAGCACAAAGGCTTACATGGTCCTGCCTTTTCAGGAGGCCCATACAAATACAAAGCGCAGCCAGTAAGAAAATGAAACTTTGGGAAACGGGATGGTGACCATGAACAGAGCCAGGGGGACAAGTCCAAAGTGTCCTTTCTTCACCTGTAGAAGTCCCATGGCTGTCTCATATATAGATGACAGGAAAGACATATACAGAAGGGAAACTAAAGCCCCA
This sequence comes from Balaenoptera acutorostrata, assembly GCF_949987535.1. Classification (NCBI taxonomy): domain Eukaryota; kingdom Metazoa; phylum Chordata; class Mammalia; order Artiodactyla; family Balaenopteridae; genus Balaenoptera; species Balaenoptera acutorostrata. The sequence goes on along the minus strand of NC_080065.1, from coordinate 120,853,974 downwards.
GGAAGCAGCGTATACAGCATCACAAAGCCCCTCCACCTCTACAGACCTGACGAGTCATCCCAGGGGCATGGGGCTAGGGCTGGGGCTGTGCAGGCGTCACCCCCAGAACTGCTTCCCCAACCAGACACACAGGCTGGAGAATTCCAGAAGGAACGGCGAGTGCCCACATGTCCACACCCTGCAGTGGTAACAGAAATGGAGCCTGCCAGTGTCAAGGCCCCACATTTGCACAGACAGGCACCTGGGTGTTTACATAAGGCCTGCAAGCCCTTCTTGCTTGATGTCAGATGCCAGCAGCACCCGGGGTTTCCATTGCCTAAGAATTCCTAGAGTGAAAACACAGGGCCTGCGCCTCTCTTTTCCACACAGGGGATGCTACGGGGAGGGTGAGCCTTTGGACTGAGTGAGACTCTTGTAAAGCAGCCAGAAGGCAACTGCCCTTAACAAGGAGCCGCGCTCCCCTTCCCACGTGCCTTTATAAGGGCTCCTGCCGCTAATGAGCATTGGAGTAGAAGCAAAGATGGAGAGAGAGAAAAAGGAGCTGCACTGAACTTCCCAGAGCCACAGACCAGCATCTAGATCAGGGAGCGCCCAGCAATGCCAGAAACATGGACTCGTGGGCTAGGGTTCTGAGAGGCATTCCTGGTAACAAGAACTTGACCTTAACCCTGCTGAGCCCTCAGACGTGCCAGTTAAATATGTTCAACTGAGAAACTGCAACTAGAACCCAAGTCTTTGCCATTTTATTCAAAAATGTTTACTTCATGTTTCCCTATTAAATATAAGCAATTTCCCCCTTGTATATATTTGCACCACATTCACACAATGTGTTCCCCATCAACATTTGAATTATGGGCACAGGCCCTGAAATGTTAGTTTTGTGCTAAGATAAATATTGGAATCATTCGCTCTGCTTTTTTGAAGTAGTCAACATCACAATTCGTGATTGAAGAGCGAAGGCACCGTTTGCTTTGTTAAGTAACAAAAGGCTAACAAGCAAGGCTCTTGGAGGGAAAGGGATCACAATGGCCTCCTAGAACCTTCTCACTGCCTTTGTGACTCTTTTATCTGCTGACAATAGACTGGCACAGCTTCTCTGTTGGCATTGGGCAAATCCCCTGAGCCTCTGAACCTGGCCCTGGGAGGATGATTGTGTTCGTGGTGTGCCCGGCACCTGCCACTACTAGCACCGAGGTACAGGTGAAGCCCCAGCACCATCGCCACACCCAGCCCAGGTTTCCTGATGACCTTACATGGAGCCCTAGAAAGAAAAAGCAAGAAAGAGGACGGAGGAAAGGGAGGGAGGCAAGGGAGGGCTCACACACGACCCTGGGAATCAGACCCCTCTCCGATTCCTAAGGGGGCCACGTTGGCTGGAAAAGCACTGGCCCTCTGTTCACGCGCCCCTGCTCCTCCACAGGTGGCTCACCTGAAAGGCCTGCCTCTGTGGGTTGACGAAAGCAAGGGGGCAGCTCAGAAATGCAGTGCACTCCTCTCTGCCACACACGATCTTCCCAAGGGCCATATCTGGGGAAAGCCACAGGGCTCAAATCCAGGCCACCCACAGTCAGCAGCCCACCCCTGGTTCTGGCAATTCCAGTCATTCTGGTCATTTCAAGCTCAAAATGATGCCTGGGCTGGGTCAGGAAGCTTCTCCCTCTGCAGGTGAGGGCACTCTGGGGGTGAAAATTCAAAGAATCTGGCAGCACTTTGCTGAGCCCCCTCCCCTGGACTATTTCTCACAGGTGTCATACACCAATGCTATGAGGGAATCATGGCAGGTGGTAAGAGTCCCGTTTTACAGATGTGAAAACTGAGGCTGAGAGAAGCTTACCCAAGATCAGGTAGCTGGTAAGGGATAGCTCCTCATGCACCCTCCAGAGTCTGTGCATCATATCTGTTCAAGGGATCTGTGTCTATGAATCGCATCATTGGAACTTTCCTCTGTGCTCTAGGAGCTCTGAAAAACTGGTTCGAGGGTCTGTCATCAGTATCAGGTCCTTATAACCTCAGGACCTCAGTTCCCTCAACCGTACAATAAGGGGGCACACTTATCTATCCATAATCATCATTATGTTTAATTATGTCCACAATCATCATTAGGATTGCTGCTACCACCGAAAGTATTAGCACTCCATGGGCTCTTCCAGCTCTAGCTTTCTTACCCTGATCATCCTTTAAAATTATTCAGAGAGCCATGCCCAGCTGAGAGCTGCGCATCACCTAGGGAGCACCTACTACCCCGGTGCCCTTCCCCTCAAAGCTCCTCAAGGTCCCAGCTCAGTAACCGTCACCCCCAGAAACTCAACCAACGAGGCACTGCAGAGCAGAGCTGCGAACGTGCAGCCCTTGAGGCTGGCAGCCTCCCCCCAGCCCTGCCTCACATACTTGCTTCCTGGTAGGAAAAATATGACGCGGTTGGATCTGCCTCAGAGAGCATTAGGTTATGATAATTTGAACTCCATTCAATTATTTCTATTAAATGCATGAGCAGAACACTGTAGCTGGTGGGCTGGATTCTTGGTAAGAAAAGAAAGTGGGTTTATATTTCAAACTGGAAGACATCTCTAACCAAGGGATCCAATGAATGAAGTAACTTTAGACCTCTTCCTCTTTGGCGGTGCTTCACGCAGAAGAGAAATGAGCCTCGGTGACCAGGATTCCGGGTCCATTCTGGGGATGTGCTCGGCTTACACCCAGCTAATTAAATTAAGCCACAGCCACCTCACTCTTACCCGGTCTAGAGAGGGCCCATGAATTATGCTGCCCTGAGCTCCCCACAAATTGCCTCTCCCCGAAGAGGGCTTCACCACTTGAGAAAACACATCCAAGGCGGTGCATGGCGGTGAGGCCGCGGTAATTGGCCCTCCCCTTGGTGCGACCTCTCCCACTTGCCCGCCAGTGGAGAGATAATGAGCAGCCAAAGCACGGGGAGGCTCAGCAAACAGGGTGAGGGAAAGGACTTTGCTCCGGAACCCAGGCCAGCCGGCCAGTCTTGCTCCAGCTAAGCCACAGTGGCAGGAAGCCGTGGGGCAGGGATGAACGGAACCTTCTCCTGGGTGTGGCCTCGCTGCTCCATCCTGGACAAGCTTCTCATAGACCACAAGCCACACTGGCAGGTAGTGACCTGGACGGTGGGCAGTCAGTAGGTCTGCACGTGACACAACCCCTGGGGTGCCATGTGTGAATAGTTGTGTCTGTTACTGGGAGCCCCAGAGTGGAGGCCCCAACTCTGCAGAGTAAGTAAACCAGGCAGGACTTCCTGGAGGAGGAGGAGGAGGAAAGGAATTCCCCATGGGACTCCCACACAGTTATCTCGAGAGGGTCCTTCGCCAGGGCACCTTCCCACGCCACACAGGGCAGGGCACCAGGCAGGGGGAGTTGTTCCAGAGAGTGTCTCTGCCTCTCTGTGTTCCTATTTTTTAATAGTTCCAAGTAACTATTTTTCTGCACAAAGCAAAGAAAAACGTCTCCATCACTGTAGCAATGGAAGTGGCCTCCATTATGTGTGGGAAATCCCCCCGGAGAACAAAGGGAGGAAGATCAGCAAGAGATGTGCAGCAAGGAAAGTAAAGATGCAGACAGGCCTGGGATGGGAAGTTTGCAGAGCGCTAATCCGCCCCGCACCAAGGGACTGATTTTAACAAGGCAGGCTGTTTGCGAGGCGCTGTGGGTTGACTCACACGGGCTGTTGTGTCAGTCTCTTCTGCTTCGTTCTGCATTCAGAATTCTCTTATTCCAGGCTTTCTTATCCAAAAATGACTGTGCCGTGAAAACCAACCCCATTTTGGACAACTCCTGAATCGAAGGGACATTTCTTTACGCGTCACTTCTCTGCAGTGTGCTGCCACTCAGAGAGGCAGGGCGGAGAGGGTGATTTCAGGCTAACTCCCCATCCACATCTGCCTCTGCTCCTCGCTGAGCTGGGGTGAGGACCCTGGGGAAGAGGCTGTGCTCCTCGGCTGAGGGGAAGGCTGGGTAATTGGGCTCTGCAGCTACGAAAAGCCAGCAGCCCACAGGAGAGGCAGGTTCCTCCCTACGATGCTTTCTCCAATGGCTCTCGCCGGATTTGGACAATAGCTATAATAGCAAACATTACTGAGCACCAGGCACTGTGCCAGGCACTTTACATGCACCATTTCATTCTCACAGCAACTCTGAGGAGGGCACCTTTATCCCCTCTTACAGACAAAGAAACGGAGACTTGAAGGACTAGAAAGTGAGTCGAGGTGTCACGGCTGACCCCTGATGGAGCCGGGTTTCCAACACAGTGCTGGCTCCCAAACGCCTATCCTTCTGCCCTCCTGCCTCACAGGCTGTACTTCCATCTGCTCTGTCCCATGGCTGGGCTTTGGGAGGCAGTAGTGCAGGGAGCAGGACTGCGAAGAACTGGTGAGCACAGAGAAAGAAACCCAAGTCTGCTGGGTCTCCCCACTTTCCTGGTAAGCCAGTCCCGGCATGTTCCTGGGAGGGTGGATTCCCAAGTGTGCCAGGGACAAAGCTGCCACAGTCTGTCAACAGAACCCATGTCGGGGAGCAACGCAAGACCTCCCGTGGAGCCTGAGGGGCAGTGTCTGGGAAGCAGCTGGGACATCAGAAACTCGCCCCTCTCTGTACCATCCGATCTGGAGCAGGAGGCAGCCGGCTGGGCCGCTTTCTGAGTCACAGGGGTGTGGGTGATGCCAGGAAGCCAAGCCGAAAACTGACCTTCTCCCTGAGGTCACTGGCTACACAGTGATGGTCACATGGCAAGGATTTGCCAGTGGCTTAACCCACTTCAAAGGGGGCAAGGGCAACCGGATGGGCACGTGATGTGACCAGCATTGGAAAATCCACCAATCCCTTCCTCCAGCAAGGAGGGCCAGCGGACAAGGTCCCCAGCAAAGCCAGCACCACGTGACAAAGGCCAACCGCACACCGGGCACCCATCCACCGGCTCTCAGTCACTGGCATAGGGGATGAGGCAGCCGCACCCTCCTCAGCCGGCATCACTTCTCTCAACTCCCCCAGGTAAACACACGCCTGATTGGCCCTCACTTTGAAATCTGAATCTCCGAGATGGAAACCCAGGGTTGCAAGCGATCAGACTTTGTTAATTTTGCCAGGCATCACCCACGGGACTGAGCACGGCTCTCAGGGTGTGGCCGCCATCAGCCAAACCAGCCACATCTGCTTGCATTTCATTACCAACATGGTAAAGCTTGACTTTCAGCTGACCTTGAAATGCACAAACTCCAGCAGGGGAGGGGGTGGCAGTGGGGGAGAGGAGCCAAGTGAAAGCCGCTAAAAGGAAGCAGAAATAAAACAAGCTGGGGCTGCCCTGTGTCCCCCCAAATTAAAACCAAATGAACATATCAAAGGGCACTTTTCCCAGCTATTTTGGCTCCAACACTACTCAGCTTTAATCAAGTCCCTGGGAGAGAAAGCCTCAAGTGGCTGTAATTTCCTACCTGCCTTCTTCACCTGTGCAGCTCGGGCCTGAATCTGGGAGTTATTTGGGCTGATTTTCCCCTAATGCACAAACCCTGCCACAATGCCTTCTCCCTAAGCCAGGCCTGGCTCCCTAGGCCCTGACAGAGGACGTCAGCCGGCCTGGGCTTTCCAGACCCTGAGGAAGGCAGCAGGCTGGCAGGGAGGGTTCATTCCCCTCTGGGGTGTCTGCTCCAGAGAGGACCTCCACGTAGGCCCCGGCTCTGGCAGACCAGCTCCCGCAGACCAAGAGGACCTATTCACCACTGGCAGGGACAGGATGTCGGAAGCCAAGGATGCTGACCGACAGCTGTGGCCACACCTTTGCCTTCTACCGCGTGGTGCTTCCCGAGCATGGAGGCAAGAGGGCACCCGGGGCCTGCCTCTCAGCCCAAGGCCCAGCTCCCTCCCCCTCGCTGTGGGACAACACGTGAGCCCCGTCCCTTTCTGAGCCCCAGGTGCCCCCTCAGCAGAATAAGAAGACTGGACAAGATCATGAGTGACACAGCTTTTCCTAACACCATTCCCACGTTAATAATAAATACACATACAGCTTCTCTGCAAAGACCCTTCATTCTGGCCTCACAAGAGCCCCCAAAGACAGGAGTTGTTGTGGAAGCCGGAGAGAGGAGGAGGTGGGCTGCCGCAGGCCACCCAGCTGGTAGGCAGTAGAGCTCTCCATCTGTGCCATTCTGCGGTTCCATGATGCCTCTAGGGACCTATCCAGCTCTGGCATTCAGACAGCTACTCAAAGACTCCCGTGATGTTTGCTCCTGGGGAATCTCCCCTAGAGAGATTACAATGTCTTGTGTTCTAGAGCAAGGCCTCAGAGTTCCGGAGCAGAGGAAAAGCAGATGAGAGAGAGAGGAAGCTAGAACAAACAAGAGGCACCATGAGAGCGGCCAGGTGCCAAGCTCCCCCAACCCCACCTACAAAAAGAAGAGCTTCGAGCACTTAGTTAGTGCCTACTGCATACCACGTGCTTTCCATGCTTCATCTCATTCCACCCCCTACGAGCCTCTGAGATAGGAACTATTATCATTCCCATTTGACAGAATCATTTGACAACTATGATTGCTCACCATGTGTCGGGCACTGGATGAGACAGCTGGGGCTCAGAGAGAATCGGTGAGGTGCCCAAGGTCCCGCTTCAAGATGGAGAACAACCTCACATACCAATGGCATTTATGGGAAGAACCCCATAAATATTCCACTTTTTCTTTCTGGGCTTGGCATCCCTCACCACAGAGGCTGCCTTTTTGATGGCGTATTCTAGGAAGCACGGATTACGTACAAGGAAATCCAGCTGTCTGGCTTCAACTGGCCTCCGTGGCCAGCTGCGTCTGGGCCGGCAGTGGGGATGCTATCCTGCCACGCAGCGCGGAGGGATCCACAGCAGGTCTCCCTGATGTGCAGCTGGGCCAGAGATGGTGGCACAGCCCCTGCAGGGCATTGCATATTAGGCACTGGCGGCTCCATAGGCCGGCTCATAGCCACAGCCCGGGGCCCTGTCAGCGGGCAAACCCAGCCCCAGCCCAGCATCCCTACAGGCTGAGGCAAGAGCAGCAAGCCCCGCCCCCATCAAAAATGGGAGCCTCCACACCCCCTGCTCTGAAGGCCCTCCTCCTCCTCCTCCTGTCTATCCTCTCACCCTATCCCCAGGCAGCTCGGAGCCGTGGCCAGATGAGGCATCTTAGACCCTCTTCACAGAAGAGTCAACACCCAGAACAGCCGAGTGATGTGGACTCCCAAGTTTGGCAAGACCTCTAAGCCCAAACTTCTGCCACCACCAACACGCAGCCCTTCCAAGAGTAAAAACGCTGACTTTGGAGTCAGAACGCCCGGGTGCAAATCCTGCTCTGACCTTAACCTCTCTGAGAGTCAGTTTCCTCACTTGTAAAATGAGGATACTAATGGGGCAGGTAGGGCTGAGTCAGCCAAGCAGACTCAGAGAGGAGCTGACTGCAACAGGTGAGGAAGGAAATAGGGGCTAAGCACGTGGAGGGTTGGACCTGCCAACGAGGCATGGTATTGGCACACACTCGGTGCCCCATCAGCATTGGTAGGTGTCTAAGAGAGGTCCCAAAGGGGTGAGGATGACGCCAGGGAACAGAAGGGTATGGGGCAGGCTACCAGCAAGCTTGACTTGAGCACCCACCCAAAACATGTGAGAGGACAGGGGAGCCACCAAACATGCAAAGAGCAACGCCCGGCCCTGTGGCACCCCCAGCTCAGTGGGGCCTCCCTGCCGCAGACAGTTGCCCAACCTGTCCCCGCAGGGCCTTGACTCCTACCCTGAGGTTTATTTCCAAGACCCCAAGGCATGATCTGGCTTCCAGTCAAGGAAGGCCCTTGACCTCTGCCCTCCTTGGCCAGTTCTGGCCTCCAGGCCATAGCACAGGTCCAGCAGGTGTCTCCATGTACCGGAGTCACCTCTGCCCAGCTCAAGGACAAACTCCTGCCGCCACCTTCGTGGGACACTTCTGTGCACTCCAGGCCCTGCTCTGGGGTCCCACAGCCTTGAGGCAGCGTGGGGTGGGGGTGGAGTGGAGGTGAGGACACGGTGGGGAACAGGGATCCCGCTGATCACGAGAACTCGTGGGGACCTGGGATCCTCAACATACACACCCAAGTAAGACTCCCACACCCCAGTCAGGAGTCAGGGCAGGCCCCTCGAGGTGGCTCGACAGCCTGGGTCCACAGGGGTGTGACACTGGGGAACAACCCAGAGGAGATGAAAGCTACTTCTCCCTGCCTGTGAATCCTCTACCCGGCATGGTCCCGAGCTGAGCCATGCAGGAAATGCCACAGTCCTGTCCCAGGTTCAAGTTCAAAGTCCGGCACTTGCCAGCTGTCGGGGAAGCCCTGGGCCACAGCTTCCTCACCTGTGAAATTGGAGGGAGGGGTGCTCAGGGGAGTGAGGAGCTGAAGGGAGCTTCTGGTGGGGTCCCTTCTGCACTCGAGTCCTCTTACCGCCTAGAGTCTTCCTGGGGGCAGAAATCCCCAGGACACCGAGTGTCAAACTGAATGGTCCCAGAGCGAGGGCAGTTCCCCTTTGTAGGGTAAACAAGAGTCAAACCAAAGACCCTTATGGGATCCCTAACGGTGGGAGCCAAGTGTGGTGAGATTCCTGGGCAGGAAGGAGACCCATGGCTCCCTCTAGGATGAGGGCTGGGGTGGGGAAGCATCTCTACCCTGTGCCCCCAAGACAGGTTCCCACTTTGACTAAATTCCCTTTGGGGAGGCAATGACCCCTCTCCCCTGGGTCACAGCAAACACAGCTGCACCAGCCAGGACCGGCTTCCCCATCCTGCAAAGCGGGGCCGACCTGCCACAGAGCAGGCGTGCTGCCCGCAGCTCCACTCGTGTGGGCACAGCTCCGCAGCTGGACGGCTTCTTGACAGTTATTGGCAGGGCCCCCGCTACTGGAGGACGAGCTGGGGGAGGGGAAGCAGGAAGAAAAGCCAATTTTGTTTCCCGGGGAGAACCGATTGCTGCTGACAGCTGTCCATAGGAAAGCAGAGGCACGTGCCCAAGTAATCTAAACTCGAGCGGCCCAGGTCTCCCCTCAACCCAGAAATGAGCTTGTTAGAAGAGCCTGGATCCCGGCCGTTTCCCTTGACAGCTTCCTTCCCCTAATACACGCAGCAAATTGGCAACCTGTCCTCAGGCATTTGCATCCCGTGTCCCTGGAGGGAGATATCTCTATTATTCTGTTTTGGATAAAGGAGGCCGTTTGAGATGACAGGTAGCAAACGCCTCTTTAATAAAGCACGCAAGCGGCCAAAGAGAGCCAGGCTGTGGAGAGGGACTTGACAAATAGGTAGATTTGCAACTCAGGAGCATTAGCAGGGCCAGCAGGAGCAGTGAGCAAGGGAATGTTGGGGCTGTGAGAGAAATCACCCCTTGTTATTCTGATTTAACCGTCTCACTGCTGGAGCCCCCGTCTGCCCCCTCCCAAAGGCAGACTCAGGAAACTACACGGTCTGGCCCAGGACTGCAAGCTGCAGCTTGGTTCTCTGAGCTCGTCACCAGCATGGTGGGTCAAAACTTCCCAATCAGTCTGCAGATCTTTCAAGAATGGTCCCTGCCCTTCCCTCATCTCCATCCCAGTCTGTGCTATTTTTTTTTTTTCGATAATCCCAATTTTAGGGGACTTCCCTGGTGGTTTAGTGGTTAAGACTCCACACTTCCACTGCAGGGAGCGTGGGTTCAATCCCTGGTCGGGGAACTAAGATCCCGCATGCCCCGTGGCGCAGCCAAAAAAAAAAAAAGAATCCCAATTTAAAGAGAAATTAACATTTACTCAGCACTCACCATGTTTCTCCACCGTATTGCCCTAAGTCAGGGAAGCACGTTTGCCTCTTTCGTTTCATTTCCCTTGATGGAACTACTTACTCCATTGCACAAACAGCTTCGCCTCCACTTCTCCCTCCCTGGCCTCTAGCTTCTCCCCCAGCCTTAATCCAAGCCTCTAGCGTCTCCCCCTAGCCTTAATCCAATGGCGCTGGGTTTAAGAAGTTGGGTTCTATCCAGTGAGGAGCTGGCCAATGTATAACAGCCAGCTCTCCCAGAAAATAAGTAAACAAAAACCTGATTTGTAGTGTCTGTCAATTTCTATGGTGTAAATACTCACACTGGCTGATGTTAAGCTTCCAGCGGGATGTCACTGAACTCAGTTGGGCAGAAACAGGCCCAGCCAGCTGTGACGCTTGTGCGAGCTGGCTCCAGCACCCCGCTGATGCAGCTCCCCCCCAGGCTCAGCCCAAGGGAAACACTTGCAACCCTGAATTCGGTGAACACGCACGCACACGCGCGCACACACACACACACACACACACACACACACACACACACACAGCCTCTTCCCCCAGCTCCAGTCATGCCACCCCTCTCACTGCTCCTGCCTGAGCGAACTACAAGAAGGCTTTTCACCAGCGCCACACCAAGGACTCTTCACCTCGGATGATTCAAATCACTGCTCCATCACTTCAGAACACCTGTGTGACTGTGGGCGCCTTTCATAACCACTCTGTGCCTTCGTTTCCACATCTATAAATAGGAATTGTAGCTCACGGGGAACGTGACAGTTAACTGAGGCAACGCGCGGTACAGTACCTGGCCCACGGCAGAGGCTCCGTAATGCTGGCGATCCTCCTCCCCATCGCCCACCGGACAAAGGCGTCTCTGATGTAAACACAACGGGATGCTTGCTCTTCCTCACCCAGGGACTGGCCACGCTGCTCAGGGCTGCCTGCGCAGGACCGGGCGGTCGTCGGGTTCTTGGTGCAGTCGTGGTTGAGCCCAGAGTAGCGCCGTGAACTCCTACCTCTCTTCCTACCCCACCAGCTCTCCTGACGAGGCTCCGGCGTGGCTGCCCTCCACCTCCGTGGTGGCGGCACATTGGAAGCACCTGCGGAGCTCGACCACCTATTGAAGCCAGGTCTCTTATCCACCCAAGATTCTGATTTAACAAATTCAGGGTGCTGACTCAGCATCAGAATTTTTTTAAATCTCTCCAGGTGATTCTCGTGTGCAGGCAAGACTGAGAACCACGTGAAGACTGATAAGCAGGGCTACTCAAAGTAGCAGCTGAGCACCAAATGTGAGTGCTCAGCTCTTGTTCCAAGCAGGCTTGGCCTCAGAGCACATTTGAATGCATCCTTCCTGATGCCGGAAGTTCCCGGCCCAGAGAATTCCTGTGGCTGGAGTGACCCACAGAGACCATGTTACAGAAGGGATTCCAGCAACAAATGGGGCACAGGACTGGGCAGGCTGTAAGGGCTCCCTGACCCGGAATGCCGTGTCTCCATGCAGTCCCCCCGTGCCTGCCTCTAATGCCTGGACTCTTTCCTGCTCCAAGAACCAGCAAGGCTGTGGTCATGTGAAAAGCATTCTTGGGGGTTGTGTGTGCACAGCCAGCATGACTGTACACAGGGGCCTTGACCAAAAGCAGCACACACAATGTCTAGGTGGGTGGCCAAAACCCGAACTGCCCCCTGAAAAAAAAAAAAAAGGGAGTGGAATTGCTGTTTCCCAACGTGCTTCTACAGAATGCTAGTTCTTTGGGCTATCCATCAGGATTAGGGACGGAGATGCTTAGATCAGATACATCTGAAGGGAGCTGGATTAGACAAAGCTAAATCCATCTCTTTACTGTAGGACTTCTTGGAGTCTCGGTGGAATAATGAGCATAGGGCATCTCCAAGAGAAAAGAGGCAGTGCTTCCCAAACTTATTAGACCCTGGAAACTCTTCCCCATATAGTACCTCTCAGGACCAGCAATCCACAACACGTGTTCGGCAAAGGCTCAGGAAGACCCCATGCTAACAGGCCCCGCCATGACATCAGGCAGAAGGGAAGCCTGCCTGTCCCCGTCCTCACTAAAGGATGGTCACCAACAGGAGAAGCTGCTCTAGAAGCACAGGAGGAAGATCCTCAGCCCAGATTTACTCCAGATCCCACAAATAGGCTTGATCAGGCTTGGGCAAAAAGTGGATTATGTAAATACGTATTAGGGGACTTTTTAAACACAGGTTATTCACCCAATTAACTCTAATGGCCCCTCAGAGCTGAGACTATTGTGTAAACACGTGGGGCTGAATGTGGCCTCAGCCCTAAGATTTCCTCAAAAGACGGGGTTTACGAGTCCCCCATAAGGGTTCCCTCTGGGCCCCAACTTGGCAGATAAGTTCATTGCCCGGAAGGGAATTCTTGCCTTAAGTTTGAAAAGGGTAAGAGTAAAAAGAAGGATCCAGCTCCCTTTCGGCAAGTAGGGAACTCTCTGGGTACAGATTTTATATATATCTTCATTGGCCATAAAACATACATTATATGACACAGAACATCTGGTAGCCTCTGGTAGCCTAGCTCTTTCCCAATAATAGGAGAAATTGTAGATTTCTCTCCAGCAGCCACTTACATTCACATATTCTAAATGTTTCCCACTGGATACAACACAACCAGGAGGGCGGCCAAACCCAGACCTGCCTCAGTGAGGCGATGGGAGACCCACCCCAGCTGGCCCTGCTGAGAGCAAGGAGGCCAGGCACACCAGCCCCAGCATGGAGCCCCCAGGAGGATCTGGGCCTCCTCCAGGAGATGAGGCCAGGGTCGACTCCCCAACATAGAGAGCCTTGGAGTCCAAGGGGATGTGTCCATGGTCAAGTCTGCTGACCGATGGTGGTTAGGGGCTAATTTTCTAACCCCAACCAGGAACAAGTCTTCTGAAATCTTCTGGGGCACTAAGGGGCCATGGGAGAGACCTAGAGTCCAAGGGCCCATCCCTGCTGCAGGGAGCTTACACATCTGGGGGGAAACAAGCTGAGGGCTGATCTTCCCTTGGCCACCAACCTACTCTCCATACATACACACATCCAGTCAGAAGAGCCAGAAACGTGGGAGTCACTGTTTCCTCCCCTCCCTCGCTGCCCATGTCCTACCCAATGCCACACCTACTAACCTGACCTCCAGAATATCTCCATGGCCACAGCCTCCACCCCACCAGCCACGTCTCTCCCTTGCCCATCCTCACTGGTCTCCCAGCTTCCTCTCTGGTCCTTCTCTGTCCATTTTTTGCTTTGGGGGATGCAAAAGTGACCAAGTCCCAGTTTGGCATAGAATCCTTCCTACTACTCTTAGGATAAATACCTCACACAGCTCATGACTAATTGGGTCCCACTCACCCTTTTGCCTCCCTCTGCCTAGAACTCTCTTCCCTCCTGTCTCCTCCAAGTTACCTCTCCCTTTGCCTCCAGCATTCAGATCAAGTGTCGTTTCCCCCAGGAACTCAGTATGGGCTCTCACAACTCCTTGGTAGCAGATGACCAAACAAAAATTACTCCCAGTGCCCCGCACTTGGCCCACAGTGGTGTTCAGTAGCTATTTGTTGAATAAAAGGACTTTACTGAGACCAACAAGCAGGGGGACGAGGCATCTACAGGCCTAGCACTGAGAATGGTGGGAGAAGCAGGGAGAGAAGAAAGGGCAGGCACATGCTCCCTTGATTTAGCCCTCCCAGCAATGCTGTGAGGTCAGTGCTATTAAGCGTATAGTAAACAGGCCCAGGGAAGTAACATGCAGAGCCAGGAAGGTGAAGGCAGGATTTGAATCCACCTCTAGCTGACTCCAAAGCCCATGCTCTTTCCCCTACAGGCTTCTACTCAGGGCTCTGTTTAGGGTGCCCGGGGCTCATTCATACTGACAGTGGAAGAGGCCTGGAGGGTCCAAGCAGAGGAATCAGCATGAGCAGAGGCACGGTGGCGTGAGGCAGCCAGTGTGTCTGGGAATTGGGAGAGGGCAGCAGGGCTGAAGGAAGTTCTAGAGAACATAGAACCAAGAGCCAGAGCAGTCTGCAGAGCTGGGTAAGGAGGCCACGACATGCCAGCCTGAGGAGCCTGAGTGTTATCCTGGATGACAGAGAGCATGACCTGAACTTCTCCCCCACGCAGGAGACAGTCACCAGCTGATTCAGCGTTGTAAGCAGGGGAGCCCCATTCAGACCTTTTATCAGATCAGCATCACATCATCAGGCCCAGCACAAAATGAATAAACAAATACATTACTGTTTTTGTTACAATACACTAATGAATGTTTTATTGAATGAATAATACATTCATTCAATAATACATGAATGAATGAATGGCAAATACATTATACTTCTCTCTCAAAAAACGTGCTCTCAATTAGCAGTTAGTATCCCTTTAGGATCTGAGGGGAAATTTTCTCCTGCGCTCAGGACAGTCTTCTGAGAGCCCCCAGGACTGGCTAGGAGGAAGATTTGGGCCCAGAGAGAGTGTTTGAGAATGAACTACATCCCACCACTGCATTCCAAACTCCTCACCCCCCTGCGCTAGGAAGCTACCAGGTAGAGAGCAGTTAGGTTCTCCTGACTATGCTTCGTTTGAGGTGCACTCCCACACCCTCCCCTCTCACCTGCTGCCCAAATGCCCTTTTCCCACTTCACAGGAGACTAAAGCACTGCCAGACTTTTAACACCAGATCTGTATTATCACCCTAACCAGTAGATCTCGGCACGTCTCTTTGGTCCATCGTCACCACAGCTCTCTGTTGGATTACAACCTCCCGCAGGACTGAACAAGCCCGTTTCACGCCTTCGACTGGCAGCCAGCAAGTGCGGGTAAGTACCTAACACCCACTGAGGCCTGAAAGCATCTCCGTTTGTGTTTACATATTGGCTCATTCCCAATCCACCAGGCAACCAACATTTCCTGAGGGCCTACTATGTGCCAGACACTGATGAGAATACAAAATGGTGTGAAATACAAGATTACTGCCTCATTGGATCAACAAGATTTCATCTCATGAAAACTTATAACAACACAAGCTGTAAGGAAAAGTTCTAGAGAAACAGTGTCCCAGGGCAGTTAGTGCTCCAGTACCATGTGAGTGACACAGAAGAACGCTATCAGCATTCAGAAGAGGGAGAGTGCCAGAACTCTGGATGAGGCTGGGGAAGGAAGACTTCACAGAAGAGCCAGAGAAAGATTTGAGCTGAGCCTTAAATCCCAACCAGAGTTTTGATACGTGGATGAAAAGGAGACATCAGTACAGCTGGGCAGAGGGGCCAAGGCAAAAGCACTAAAGAGAGGACTGCCCAGGACTCTGATGGAAAATTGCACCCACAGACCCTGGACAAGGGACACTGTGATTTGGTCCAGACAGCACTGTGGGGACACAATCATTCCAAAGACTAACATCTCTGTGTTATACATGTTTGTATGTGTGTGTGTGTGTGTGTGTGTGTGTGTGTGTGTGTGCGCGCGCGCCCATGCACACACTGCATCTCTGGCCAAGGTGATTATGCAGATCTGAAGCTGAGCCACTTCTCCCACGGGAAGCAGCCAGCAGGCAATACTTAGGGCATGGAAAGCACTACCAGGAGGTGCCAATCTCAACAGCGATGCTTACCAGGCTCTTGTACAACTCCCCTGGCGTCAGCCATGAAGACCATAGGATCAGGGAAGGCCTGACTGGGGCCCCCGCACACCACCCTACAGCACTTCTACAGGGTTTACTGAGGCCTATCTTCAGGGCCATCCCAGGGTTCCAGGAGGTGAGGCTGGGGTTTGACTTGACAGCTTCCTACCACTGTACCTGAGAGCCAAGAGCAGTTCCAGCTGCAGTTCTTACTCACCAGGCCTCATCACAGGGTGTGGATTTTGGAATGTGCCCAAGATGCCCATGCAGGGGGACTTTGGGCAAGTTCTGTCCCTTCTCTGGGCATCAGCTTCTTGATCTAAACATGGCAGGGGTGGACTGTGTGACTTCTTAGGACCCCTCTAGTCTACAACTCTAAGATGCAAAGGAATCATGTAATTCCCCTCTGTTCAGCATTGCGCTGGAGTTCCCGTGGGCACCACTTGACCCACTTACTTCTACAAGGGAGACCGCCCGCCAGCTGTGTCTGCAGTGGAATCTTGTGTTTAACAGCTTGCAGGGGTGTGGGGCACGGGCACAGAGAATCCCATGACCATGCCAACAGGTCAGCTCTGTTATGACCCTGGTTTGGGGATACAAGGTCAGTGAGCTGAGAGTCCCAGACCCGGCTCCCTCTAACTAGGCCTCAGTTTGGGACGAACCTCCACTCCCCATGGCCTCCATTTTCAGTGGTATGAAGTGAGGGCAGTGACCTTCCAGCTGCTATTCTCTAAGCTGCCTCTCCCACATGCCCCGAAGGGTGGGGAGTAGGGTCACCCGGGGCAGGACAGAGTGGTGGGAAGGGCCGGGCTTAGAGGCAAGCATTCCTCGGTCTGATTCCTGGCTGATCCACTTACTACCTTTTTGACCTTGTGTGGCTCATTTATCCTGCAAGCCTTGGCTACACTAGGAACATCGTACCTACACCCTGCAGGGTGTTGGGACAGCTTGGAGATTAAGTATGTCAAGTACCTGAAACATAGCAGGAACTCAATGATTGGTAGTTATTATCAAAAGCACTTTTAAAACCAGGAATACAAGCAGACCAATGGAACAGGAGAAAACTCCATAAACAGACACAAGCACATATGGAAATTTAGTATATGAATCAGGTAGTATTTCCACTTAGTGGAGTTGAAATGGATTATTTAGTAAATGGTGTCAGGACAACTGATTGCTAATTTTTGTTGGTGGCAAGGGAAGGCATAGTCAAATCCATACCTTTCTCCCTGAACTATAACAAATTCTAGATGAAACAGAGATTCAGACGTAAATAATAAAATCTTATAAGTTCTAGAAGAAAACATGGGTGAACAGTTTTTAAATCTTGCAAGGGGGAGGGATGCCTTCTAAGCATGTTATGTGAAAAATTAAAAGTCATAAAGGAGAAAAGTTCAACCACATAAAAACCTAAAACTTCTAATTAACAAAAAATGTTAAATAAGATGTTTTCAAGATATACAACAAAGAGTTACTTGTCAACAAACTTTTATGAACTGGTCTACTGAGTACCAGTTGCTGCATTTCTAACATTCAAAGAGCTCTCACCATTCAGTTCTTTAAAATGAGCCTCCAGTAGAAATATGAGCAAAGGACATGAATAAGCAATTTGTAAAAGAAGCCATAAAAGAGAATGAAATATTGCCATCTGCAGCAACATGGATGGACCTAGAGATTATCATACTAAGTGAAGTAAGTCAGACAAATAGTATATGATGTCACTTATGTGTGGAATCTAAAAATATAATACAAACCAACTTATTTACAAAACAGAAACAGACTCACAGACAGAGAAAACAAACTTATGGTTACCAAAGGGGAAAGGGGAGGGGGAGGGATAAATTAGGAGTATGAGATTCGCAGATACACACTACTATATATAAAATAGGGGCTTCCCTGGTGGCGCAGTGGTTGAGAGTCTGCCTGCCAATGCAGGGGACACGGGTTCGAGCCCTGGTCTGGGAAGATCCCACATGCCGCGGAGCAACTAGGCCCGTGAGCCACAATTACTGAGCCTGCGCATCTGGAGCCTGTCCTCCAAAACAAGAGAGGCCGCGATAGTGAGAGGCCCGCGCACCGTGATGAAGAGTGGCCCCCACTTGCTGCAACTAGAGAAAGCCCTTGCACAGAAACGGAGACCCAACACAGCCATAAATAAATAAATAAATAAATAAAATTAAAAAAAAAAAATCCATGGACTCCCATATGCGTATGTAATAATCCACGAGCTCATTCTATAAAATAGATAACCAGTAAGGATTTACTATATAGCACAGGGAACTATATTCAATATCTTGTAATAACCTATAATGGAAAAGAATCTGAAGCTGTACACGTGAACTAACACAATATTGTAAATCAACTATAGCTAAATTTTAAAAAAAAAGAAATTCAAAACAGCCACTAAGAATCAAATAAATGCAAATAGGCACAATGTATAATTTTTCTACTTCCATATAGGCAAAAAATGAATACACAAACAAAACTGAGGTTGTCTGGGGGTGTCGGGAAACACCTTCTCATGCAGTATGAGTGTCCTTTGAGAGGGACAATTTGGCATCATGTAACAACATAATAAATGTACATACCCTTTGGCCCTACAAAGACATAGACCTACAAAGATGTTCCTTGAAGTTTGTTTATAATAAAGAAAAATTGGAAACAGCAACCTAAATATACATGAAGGGAAGACTAGCCACGTTAAGTTGTGATAGTCACAGAACACTCTGTAACTATGGAAACCAGCCA